>NC_133438.1:13377679-13380179 GCF_011762505.2 Arvicanthis niloticus
CCCCCCCCCCCCCCCCCCCCCCCCACCCCCGCCCCCCCCCCCCCCCCCCCCCCCCCCCCCCCCCCCCCCCCCCCCCCCCCCCCCCCCCCCCCCCCCCCCCCCCCCCCCCCCCCCCCCCCCCCCCCCCCCCCCCCCCCCACCCCCCCCCCCCCCCCCCCCCCCCCCCCCCCCCCACCCCCCCCCCCCCCCCCCCCCCCCCCCCCCACCCCCCCCCCCCCCCCCCCCCCCCCCCCCCCCCCCCCCCCCCCCCCCCCCCCCCCCCCCCCCCCCCCCCCCCCCCCCCCCCCCCCCCCCCCCCCCCCCCCCCCCCCCCCCCCCCCCCCCCCCCCCCCCCCCCCCCCCCCCCCCCCCCCCCCCCCCCCCCCCCCCCCCCCCCCCCCCCCCCCACCCCCCCCCCCCCCCCCCCCCCCCCCCCCCCCCCCCCCCCCCCCCCCCCCCCCCCCCCCCCCCCCCCCCCCCCCCCCCCCCCCCCCCCCCCCCCCCCCCCCCCCCCCCCCCCCCCCCCCCCCCCCCCCACCCCCCCCCCCCCCCCCCCCCCCCCCCCCCCCCCCCCCCCCCCCCCCCCCCCCCCCCCCCCCCCCCCCCCCCCCCCCCCCCCCCCCCCCCACCCCCCCCCCCCCCCCCCCCCCCACCCCCCCCCCCCCCCCCCCCCCCCCCCCCCCCCCCCCCCCCCCCCCCCCCCCCCCCCCCCCCCCCCCCCCCCCCCCCACCCCCCCCCCCCCCCACCCCCCCCCCCCCCCCCCCCCCCCCCCACCCCCCCCCCCCCCCCCCCCCCCCCCCCCCCCCCCCCACCCCCCCCCCCCCCCCCCCCCCCCCCCCCCCCCCCCCCCCCCCCCCCCCCCCCCCCCCCCCCCCCCCCCCCCCCCCCCCCCCCCCCCCACCCCCCCCCCCCCCCCCCCCCCCCCCCCCCCCCCCCCCCCCACCCCCCCCCACCCCCCCCCCCCCCCCCCCCCCCCCCCCCCCCCCCCCCCCCCCCCCCCCCCCCCCCCCCCCCCCCCCCCCCCCCCCCCCCCCCCCCCCCCCCCCCCCCCCACCCCCCCCCCCCCCCCCCCCCCCCCCCACCCCCCCCCCCCCCCCCCCCCCCCCCCCCCCCCCCCCCCCCCCCCCCCCCCCCCCCCCCCCCCCCCCCCCCCCCCCCCCCCCCCCCCCCCCCCCCCCCCCCCCCCCCCCCCCCCCCCCCCCCCCCCCCCCCCCCCCCCCCCCCCCCCCCCCCCCCCCCCCCCCCCCCCCCCCCCCCCCCCCCCCCCCCCCCCCCCCCCCCCCCCCCCCCCCCCCCCCCCCCCCCCCCCCCCCCCCCCCCCCCCCCCCCCCCCCCCCCCCCCCCACCCCCCCCCCCCCCCCCCCCCCCCCCCCCCCCCCCCCCCCCCCCCCCCCCCCCCCCCCCCCCCCCCCCACCCCCCCCCCCCCCCCCCCCCCCCCCCCCCCCCCCCCCCCCCCCCCCCCCCCCCCCCCCCCCCCCCCCCCCCCCCCCCCCCCCCCCCCCCCCCCCCCCCCCCCCCCCCCCCCCCCCCCCCCCCCCCCCCCCCCCCCCCCCCCCCCCCCCCCCCCCCCCCCCCCCCCCCCCCCCCCCCCCCCCCCCCCCCCCCCCCCCCCCCCCCCCCCCCCCCCCCCCCCCCCCCCCCCCCCCCCCCCCCCCCCCCCCCCCCCCCCCCCCCCCCCCCCCCCCCCCCCCCCCCCCCCCCCCCCCCCCACCCCCCCCCCCCCCCCCCCCCCCCCCCCCCCCCCCCCCCCCCCCCCCCCCCCCCCCCCCCCCCCCCCCCCCCCCCCCCCCCCCCCCCCCCCCCCCCCCCCCCACCCCCCCCCCCCCCCCCCCCCCCCCCCCCCCCCCCCCCCCCCCCCCCCCCCCCCCCCCCCCCCCCCCCCCCCCCCCCCCCCCCCCCCCCCCCCCCCCCCCCCCCCCCCCCCCCCCCCCCCCCCCCCCCCCCCCCCCCCCCCCCCCCCCCCCCCCCCCCCCCCCCCACCCCCCCCCCCCCCCCCCCCCCCCCCCCCCCCCCCCCCCCCCCCCCCCCCCCCCCCCCCCCCCCCCCCCCCCCCCCCCCCCCCCCCCCCACCCCCCCCCCCCCCCCCCCCCCCCCCCCCCCCCCCCCCCCACCCCCCCCCCCCCCCCCCCCCCCCCCCCCCCCCCCCCCCCCCCCCCCCCCCCCCCCCCCCCCCCCCCCCCCCCCCCCCCCCCCCCCCCCCCCCCCCCCCCCCCCCCCCCCCCCCCCCCCCCCCCCCCCCCCCCCCCCCCCCCCCCCCCCCCCCCCCCCCCCCCCCCCCCCCCCCCCCCCCCCCCCCCCCCCCCCCCCCCCCCCCCCCCCCCCCCCCCCCCCCCCCCCCCCCCCCCCCCCCCCCCCCCCCCCCCCCCCCCCCCCCCCCCCCCCACCCCCCCCCCCCCCCCCCCCCCCCCCCCCCCCCCCCCCCCCCCCCCCCCCCCCCCCCCCCCCCCCCCCCCCCCCCCCCCCCCCCCCCCCCCCCCCCCCCCCCCCCCCCCCCCCCCCCCCCCCCCCCCCCCCCCCCC
>NC_133438.1:13385179-13397364 GCF_011762505.2 Arvicanthis niloticus
TTGCATAACCATATATAAACACACTTTGTTATTGTTCCGTCATGTTTCCAAAGCTAAACATGTGCCTGTTGGTCCAAAGCAACTAACCAAAATGGGTTTGGGGGGGAATAAAAGAATTACTTTTAAGTCAACTTACACCTGGTATCAAGCACCAGGTTCAGAGTAATAGGTAAGTTTCTACTAGTTCAGACAGAAACTAAAGAGCACAGGAAATCCCAAGACATCTCAAGGACATTGTCTTTCCCTAGAATTGAATGTGGGCCACATAGGGAGATAAATGTACAAATAAGTGTAGTTATTTTTAGCAAAATCAGTGATTGTTATGGTCTAGGCCAAAATTGTCCCCACTGGGCTAACAAGATGGCTCAAGGTGTGGTGCTATGCAAGCCTGTGTTTAAGCTGCAGAACCTGATTCTTGAACGTTGTCCTCTTGGGGCTGCAGGGATGGCTCAACAGAAAAGAACATTTGCTGTTCTTTTCAGAGGACTTGAGTTCAGTTCCCAGCACCCATGTCAGGAGGCTCACAACTATCTGTGACTCCAGTTCCAGGGGATGCAACAGTCCTTTGGTGTGTGTCTAAAAAACACAATTTTTTTTTTAGAAGGACATTGTTCTCTGAACTCTACACATGCTCATGTCAGGCCCATGCCCATACCCACACTCATAAAAACATACTTTATATATACACAGCAATAAATTCATAAATAAGTTTTTTAAATCACCACTGTATAGTCCCTGGAAAGTTCCCCCAATGGACATTTGAGACATTTTATTGAAGCAAGGTAACACCTCATGGTTCCTTGGCCTAGGTACTACAATACCCAAGAGATGACCACTCATGGGAGGATAATAATTAGGAAACTTGGACCTGTCCACAGTGATCACTGAGCTACCACGGGCATATTCATAGAAGCTAAAATTGGGAAGGAGCCCATGTGTCCATCAATAGTAGTTACCATAAGTTTGTTTCATGCAGTTTATCTCCAGAAGTAGGAGTGGATGAGCTACTGTTACAACAGGACTTCTTAACCATAATATAGATGAATGAGGCCACACACAAAGGATGCATTTGTTTCTATTTATTAATTAATAGAGTTCTGGGGATTGAACTCAGGTCCTTAGGCTTTTGCTACAAGTGCCTCTTACCCACTCAGTCACCTTCCATCAGCTGATGATGTTGTTGAGTGTTTAAAAACACAAATCATCACATTATATTAATATGTCAGGACCATGGTTACCTGGCAGAATATAATAATTGGAAGGAATCTTCGAGGGTCTTCCTTGAGCCTCATAGTGGTCACAGGGGAGTATTTTCTTTGTGAAAACTCACTGATATACCATTGTGACTTGTGCCATCTTTTTCTTTTATGTTTAACAAAAGCCTATTTAAAAAAAAAAGTAATCATGCTAATAATTATGTAACAGTCACAACACAAAGACATAGCTTATAACCAAGTAGATGCTATTAATCTAAAATTGCCATATCTATTAATATCATATAAATGGAAACCCAAATATACAAAACAAAACTCATAGCACAACAAAAGCACCTCTCAGGTTACAATACAGCACATTGAATTCATGAAGGGAACGAGAATACTGTCATAACACATTCATTTTTCAATTTTGTAAATTTATGATAAAACACTCAATAAAAGTGCACTGCTTTTGTGAATGTGCTCAGCTTGAACATCGTATCTGCTAACAAAGCTCTTAAGATCAGCCCAAATGCTCAGCCACTGGACTAAGGTTTTATAAATTACAGTATACCAATACCAGACAATGGTGTGTATTACAGCAATCCGTAGAAGGGCTTGTCAAAGCACCAAGCACTTCAATAGGTATGATGTAAGGTACAGCAAAGGACTGTAAGAGGGTGTGTATATCATGATTCTAACCACACTAAAAAATGAGCGAGTAGGTACTATGAGTAAATGGATAATTGTTGTGTTTAAGTGGCACGTGTATGGTTTGGGCAGGTAGGAGGGGTATTCCCCCACTCTCTGAACAGTCTTTTCCTTTTGTTAGTATTTGGACTAACCAGATTTTTTCCCTTCATGCAGCAGACACTAGCTTAAATAAAAGATACTGGTGGAGCCATGGAGCCATAGCCTACTGAGTTTGAGGAGGAACAGTATGACAAAGATGGTGGAGGAGCTAGATGGTGACAGAGGTCTTAGCAAAAAACATTCTTTAACCGAATCTCCACACTTGTTCTTCTTGGTAAGGAGATTTAAATGCCTCCTGTTTCTTTGGGCTCCAATCCAGATTCAAATTACTAGAAGAGATTTGTTTTGGATCTACCTGGGGTTGAGGAGAGGCCTCTGAGTTGAGAAGGGGCCTAGGGCTATGAACAAAAGGGGATAAAGAGAAGATGAGCAGACCAAGACAGCAATGCCATGAAATCAGACGGTGTTCTCCCAATTCTTTTTTTAAATTGGATATTCTATTTATTTACAATACAGATGTCATCCCCTTTCCCCATTTCCCCTCCCTAGAACCCCCATGCCATCCCTCCTCCTCCTTTCTGCTTTTATACCATTTATACCATTTTAATTACATGCATGTATTAAGGTCAGTTCTAGGTTGAGGGTTTAGCAATACAAAAGATGCAAATAGTCAAGGAACAAGCAATACAATAGACACAAATAGTCAAAGAAAAAGCAAGGCATTTAAACCCAATTACATGAACACTCCCATGAGCACTGTTTCTAAGGGCTTATCAGGATGACCAAAGTATCTGAACCTACTTCCCTGTCCTAGCCCAAGGTTATTTTCATGTCTGAAGCCTACTTCCTTGTTCTATCCTAATATTTAGAGTCCTGTCTGAAATTACTTCTTTGTTCTAGCCTAATATTTAGGTTCCTGCCTGAAATTACTCCTTTGTTCTAGCCTAATGTCAGATTCCTGCCTGCAGCCTATTTCCTTGTCCTTGGCCAATGTCAGATTCTTGCCAAGCAGCCCCAAAGGCTCTCTGCTTCTCCACCTTTTTTATTTCATTAACAAGACTGAGCCTGTCTTAGGTTGTTCTGACAAAAATGCCTTCCTTACCCATCATGGAATATGCATTATCAAAAGCAATGCACTTCTGTTAATTTTATTAAAATGTCCATGCACATGTGTATACTGAGTATGTTCTCCCCATCTCTTTCTACCCCACATCAAGCTTCCCACTGTTGTTAATTCCATGTTCTCTGGGCAGGTTCATGTCTACTTTCCTGTCTCATAGTCATATGTAACTTTAATATATCAACTTTTTGATAAATAGAACATGACTAGCCTTTTTCTTACATTAAATGTACTTCAAGAAGAACAATTTCAAGAATCAGAATCAGTAAAAATAAACTATGAATAAGAATATTTCTAAATGCACAATTATTCATGAACATGGCTGCTGCTGCTGCTTCTGCTTCTGCTGCTGATATTTGTATTTGTGGAGCTGGAGAGGAGCCTCAGCAGTTAAGAGCACTGGATGCTCTTCCAGAGGTCCTGAATTTGATTGCCAGCACCCATACAGCAGCTTACTACCATCTGTAACTGCAGTTCCAGAGCATCTGGCACCCTCTTCTGGCCTTTTTGAACATCAAGCATACAATATGGTTCTCAGATACACATGCACCCAAAATTCCATCACACATGAGAGACAGTAATAAAATAAAATATTTTAAAAAGTGTGTGTGTGTGTGTTCGCCAGCTAGTGGTGGTGCACACCTTTAATCCCAGCATTCAGGAGTCAGAGGCAGGTGGATCACTGTGAGTTTGAGGCCAGCTTGGTCTACAGATAAGTTCCAGGACACCAAAGAAGCCCCCACCTCAGAAAACTTTTAAAAAAGTGTGTGTGTGTGATGTGTGTGTGTTTATCCACAGATGCCAGAAGAGACACTCCTGTAACTGGAGTAGCAGGCAGTTCCCAACTGCCTGCTCACATAGGTGCTAGGAGCCCAACTCAGGTCTTCTTGCAAGAGCAGAACATTATTTTAGCTGATGAGCCATTGCTCCAGAACCAGCTCAAGCATCTTGAACTTTTAATCCCATGTTGCCAAGATCCCTCTCTGGGATTTGCAGTTTACTATTTGCCTTGTACCAGACACTCTCTGCCTCAAGTACTAGCAACTCTGCTGATTTCCAGGTTTTAAAAGATTACCTTATTTTGGTTTCACTTTAATAATAACATTGAAAAATTTCCCATTTGGTGGACACCACTTATGTACATCCCAGGGGGCATTAATTCTTTCTAGAAATACTTGTGCATTTATTTAATATGTATTAAATGCTTGTTTTAAGGATATGGAAGAGGCTTGCTTCCAAAATGCTCATAATCAAGTTACTGAGATAAACAAGCTCAATACATTCTGATCTGAGAAAATATTTAAAATTCAAAGTCAAGTAGCTGGTTGGTTGGTAATGAAGACTTCAATAATTCTGTCTTGCTAATGCATCAGGTAAAAAGGTGCAGGAGAGAAGAAAAGAGAATCAGACTAGATAGGCAAGTCCAAATCACATCCCACTTGCATATTTAGACAGGTTAAGAAGAATGGGCTCCAGTCCTTGAGGATGATAGAAAACCAAGGTGAGTTTTAAATGACTCATGAGTGAAATGAGTATCTTTGTGGTTTGGAAAGCTCCCTTCACACATGGTGGACAGAAAGCACTACAGAAGACTATTGATTTAGGTAGGGTTTCGTTGTTGTGAAGAGATACCATGACCAAGGCAACTCTTATAAAGATAACATTTAACTGGGGCTGGCTTACAGTTTCAGAGGTTCAATCCATTATCATTATATCGAGAAACATGGCAGTGTTCTGGAAAGACCTGATGATAAAGGAGGCAAGAGTTCTGCATCTTGATCCAAAGGCAGCCAGGAGGAGACTCTCTTTTGCACTGGGCAGAGCTTAAGCACTAGAAGACCTCAAAACCCACCTACACAGTGACACACTTCCTCCAACAAGGCCACACCTCTTAATAGCACCATGTCCCATGGGCCAAGCATATTCAAACCACCACTGTCATGCTTTATTTGGGATGTGAAGTGTCCTGCAAAGGACTCGTGTGTTGAAGGTTTGGTCCGCACCTAGTAAATCAAACCGCTGAGAGATTATTGGATCATAAGGGCTCTGGTTTAATCAATACATTATCCCTTGTTGGATTAATAATTTGATAGTGTTACTGGGGAATAGTGGAAGCTGCAGACATAGGATCCAGCTAAAGTATGGACTAAGGTATATGTTGAAGGGGTATGTGTTTTATCTGACTCTGCTTCCTTGAGCACCAAGAAGTGAACAGCTTTACTATAACACACATGCTTGCTGTGATGTTCAGTGTCAGAACTGAGCATAGATTGAAACCTTCAAAACCATACCAAAATAAACTCTCCTCCTTTAGACTGTTTCTTTGTAGAGTTTGTCACAGTGACGACAAGTCTGACCAATACAGGTAATAGTGAAGAGAGATGCCCAGGTGGGAAATGGAAAGGAACAAGGCTGACCTGATCTTGTAGATTTGTAGAATTGATACTGAGAAATGTCTAAGTTTGAAAAGCATCCCTTGTCCCAGCCTGGGTCTATACAAAGGTTTGGTGGATGGACTCTGAAATACACTGTTTATCACTGTACTAGAAAAAAACCTACATTGGAGGGTTTTTGTGTGAAAGTCAAACAAAATGCTGTGTACCTCAAGTCCAAGACACCTGCCTCTGAGGTAAAAGACAGGGTACCACATGAAACTTCCATCATAAATAACTCATTCCCTTGCTGCTAGAAGTGCTATAAGCAGATATGCTCAGATATTAGCCACCAGTGGCTAAAAATTGTGCTCACTTTCCCAGGGATGCCAATACCCAATGACTCATTAGAGTAGGGAACAGAAAATCCTGATCACTTGACCTCAGGATGAGCTAATTTGGAACCAGAGTTGCTGTACCCTCCCTTAAATAGAGTGCTTACACATAGGGAGACTAGCCAGCTTTCATGGCACCTGTGCTGCTTCATCAAAGCAGGAAACATCTGGATAACAATGAGTGGTAATGAGCCAGATCACTGGGGATTTATATGTTGCTTATAAATGAAGAAAACAGTCACATATGAAGCTAGTCTCTGACATGGGTGATTTCGGTGAATGCTAGTACCACTTACTGAGATAAAAGAAACAGGAAGTTTGGGGGGGTTGAGTTTAATTTGTGGTACACCAGGCAGTGAGACCCCAGGTGAAGCGGGGCACTCAGGAAGTGTGTCCTGGAGCACTGTTGTGCTATGGTCAGGATCCACTGAGGGACAGTGTCCAGGTCCCACAAGGCTGATAGGAAAGAAATTGTAGGAGTCTGTCAAGAACACTATGGCTTCTATTATCTTGAGAGATTCCAGAAAATAAACAAGAGCCGGGGTGCAGAAAAGGAATAATCAAAAATGCAAGGCAAATGTAGGAATAAAAATTATATGATTGGCTGGAGAGATGGCTCAGTGGTTAATAGCACTGGTTCCTCTTCCAGTGGACCTGGGTTTGATTCCCAGCCTCCACTGGGCAGCTCCAACTATCTCTAACTCCAGTTCCAGGGGCTCTGATGTCCTCTTCTGGCCTCACGGGCACCAGATGCACATACACTGCACACAGATGCATGTAGACAAATAAAATACCCATAAAATTAATAAATAAACAATTAAGTGCTAGGCATTGTGGTACACACCCTTAATCCTAGTACTTGGGAGGCAGAGGCAGGTGAATTTCTGTGAGTTCTGAGCCAACTTGGTCTATATAGGGAGTTCCAGGCCAGCCAGCCAGCCAGAATTACACAGTGAGACTCAGTGTTAAAAAGGAGGAGGAGGAGGAGGAAGGAGAGGAGGAAGAAGAGGAGAAAAGAGAAAGAAAAGATGTACCCATTGTTGGTATTCAGACCCAAGACAAGCAGCCGAGGTGCACATTTAACATACCAAAGCAGGTTTTCCCAGTGTCCCTCAGTCCCTACCTGTTACATGACTGGAATTCCCTACCCTCTGCCTTGAACTTTCCAGCCAAGGAGCCGAGTCTTCTCTTCCCTAGAAGCTGCTCTACCCTGTATAATCCAGATATCTTGCTCTCCCTTTCCCTCTTCCCACCCTCTCCTCCCACCATTTTCCTTCCCCTCCCCCCCCCCCCCCCCCGAGTGCGTGTGTACATGGTCTTTCTCTTCCCCATCCCCTCTGTCTTCTCCCCATGACGACTGCCCTGGCCTTGTTCTTTGAGACCAGCGAACCTGCCTGAGAGCTGCTTCTCAATGAACCTGCGTCTATATATTCTAATCTGGTTTGAATTGGCTCATTTCACCGCCACCGGCGGCGGATAATTACCCATAGTTCCACATGCCTATAATTCTAGAACTGGGAAGGCTGAAGCAGTAAGGGCACAATTCGAGATGGGGTGATTGGAGATGGAGCAGATCATCTCTGAGGGCTTCACTTTTGCCTGTGAAGTGTGGACAGGATGGATAGGATTGCCTGTGGGAACAGAACAGTGACTGTGGTGGCTAGGATAAGATGTAATTTGGAATGTAGTTAAAAAAAAAAAACGAATCAGGGCTGAGGACATGGCACAGCAGGTAAGGTGCTTGCTGCAGCACAAGCATGAGGATCTGAGTGCAGGTTCTTAGGATCCACAGTAAAAACTGGGTGCCACGGAACATACCTGTGACCCCAGTTCCGAGGGCTGCAGACAGGTGGATCCCAGGATCTCTCTAGCTGGCCAAGTTTTAGCCTTAGACAGAGCCAGGTTTAATGAGAAACTCTTTTTCAAAAATAATATGGAGAATGGTAGCGGACGATCCCTAACTTTGACCTTTGGCCTCCACACACATGCACACACATGCACACACACGCACACACAGCAATAATAAAAGTCCAACAGCAAATGCTGTATAAGGAAAGAGGAATGCTTGCCAGTGAGAGCCTCAGTGAGCAGAGGGAAGTTAAGAGTAGAGGTTGGACCTTCAGAAGCAGAGCAAGGACTCTGTCACCATGAAAGGGGAGAGACAAAGGCTCCTAGGTTCTTCTGAGGAGAGAGCGGTGTAAGAGGAGGCTATCCTCTGATGAGCCATGGTCTCATTTCCACCAGCTTTCCCCGCCCTGCTTCTTTTTTCTTTCTTTTTCTTTATTGGGTATTATATTTACATTTCAGATTTTATCCCCTTACCCTACTTCCCCCCACCATGAGGAGAGCAACAATACCAACCAACCAGAGCTCTCCAGGGTCTAAACCTGCCTCTTATCCTTTGATGGTTACAAAGGGCCCTGTGACTACACAGGGGAAGGTGAAGCTTTGATAAACCAAGGAAGCAGAAGAGGGAAGGCCAGAGGAAGAGCCTGGGAGCCTAAAGAGGGAGAAGAAAAATGCAAACCTAGCTGGGAGCAAGCAGCCTGGGGCTAGGGCTTCCTCAAGTTTTGTTCTAAGTTAGGTCTTTGGTCCAGATGCTTGCCGTGGGTCACACACACACACACACACACACACACACACACACACACACACACGTTGTCTCTGCATCTCTGTCTTCAGCATCTACAACAGCGCATGGCATAGTACAGGTGTGAGATAAATACTTGGCAAATGGATGCAGCCCACAGTTGCTGACTGTTTAGATGCAAATATTTCTCTCTCCTTTCTCCTTCTCCCCTGTAAAGTTTTCAGGGAACGTTTGGACCTGCTGGGCTTCTTGAGAATACAAACAGTCCTATTACTGTCTGTTAGGACTGGCTGCCCACCTCCCCATCCGGACCTTGGCTCTCTGTTCTCACTGGAAAAGGAGGCACAGCCTGCTTATTGAGAACCTCGTAGAGAGAATGGTACAATCTGGGCTGGTTTTTTTTCCTCCTCTTTCAACCTCATTTCCTAAGTTAGAGAGAGAGAAATTTAAGGAATCTTAGGAATATGAAACTTCTCTGGAGCGATCTTTATTGAGCTGTGTTTGGAACCAGCTGAAGTTTTGAAGGGCTGCCAAGTCAGGCAAGAATAAAAGAAAATGAAATATAACTTAAAACAGCCTTTGTTCCTTGTCAACTTCTGAGAAAGATCACTAAAACAGCTGTATGTTTTTGTTTTTATTTTGCCAGAATTTCCCTCCAGCTCCAAACTGTTGCAGGACTGTTTTAGATTGTGTTGGTGCAGGAAAGGTGAACGGATGGAGGGATGTGTTGTTTTGGAAGTTCTGTGGTGTGGTTAGCCATCTCCAAGCTTATAATGATACAGCTGTTGTACACATGTTGGTTTGTCCTATTAGGATGCCATTGAGCTGTAAGTTTATTCATGGTATCTGGGTCTGTCTCCATAGCTTCTCTGTGGCCTGTGGCTTGTCTCTCCAGGGCTTTAACTAATGGTAAAGGATCATTTTATTTGTTCTTTGATTACACAGACTGCAAGAAAGAACTGCATAGAGTCTACCAGACAGACAGGGAATACTTCACTGCACCAAAAATTGTCCAGCAATGGTATCCCCGGCTTACCCCTTCGAAGTGAACATCTCCTTTGACATCTCCACTTACCAGCTGCTGAAACTGGCTTGGCTGGTTACCAAAGTCACCTACACAGATGGGAGGAGGCAAACTATATACAAACTATATGCACTCTCCTTTCTGCTCCATTGGGATGTAACTGCCCCCACAACCGAACTGGAAGTGAAGAAGGAACTGAAACCAGTTGGTTCCCAGTCAGTCTGAGTAAGTTTTGAACCCAAAGTAGAGCACTGGCCTGTGCTGCACCCTGGCCTGGCCTAGGGCATGCTCGGCTGAGTCACGGGCTTCTTGGGAATGCAGCTTGTCTGGAATGCAAAACGGGGGTGCAGATGTCTCACACAGACCAGGAACTTTGCAAGCCCCAGGTCTTTCTCTCACTGCTCATGAGGCTCTGCACTGAGGACTAAGGGATCTTGAAAATGAAACTGCTTTTCTCTCCATCTCTCTGCCTACTTCCAACCAGCATCTTCCTCACCAGCACCCACTCCAGGATGTCTTTTTCTTCTTCTCATATACCTGTGTATCTGCATTAGTTACCAAATATTTATCTAGCTGCATGCATTTACATGTGTGTATGAGAATGTTTGCTTTGTTTTGCTTTGACCAAGTTGTATCATAGTGTAGATTGTTTTTCAGTTTGCTTTGGGAGGGAGAGCTCATGTATCCCAGGCTGGCCTCAAGCCCACTATGTAGCTAATGACCTGGAATTTCTGATCCTCCATTCAACTCTCAAGTGTTGGAGTTACTAATGTGTCCACCATGCCCACTTTTATTCAGTGTAGAGAGGAGTAGGTATAGGGTTGTGTGTGTGTGAGTGTGTGTGTGTGTGTGTGTGTGTGTAGGTGGGGTGGGGAGCTAGTGTTTTCTGTAGGCTAGGAGAGCACTCTATCAACTGAACTAGATCTCTAGTTCTTGACTTTTTAAAAAGGGGGGAAATGTACCCACATGTCTTGGAGATTTTTCTGTTATTATATTCTAATTCTTTTAAACTACTGTATATTTTTACATAAGTTAGATGCACCATTGATTATGTATCTGTCCCTCTTTTGGTTGTTTTGATATTTCTATGACTGCAGATGGTACTAGAATAAATAACCTTTTATCTACTTCCCTTTTGCTATTTAAGTGACTATCTCTCTAATGTGGATACAAAGGTGCAGGGTTGCTAAGTCGAAAGATGGGTACCTGTAAAGAGGGAAGGAAGTTCTGTTCAATATACTTTTCAAGAAGTTCAGCCACTTTATATTCCTGGTAGCACTTGTTGTCCCAAGCCCTTGTTAACACTTGATATCAATCTTTCTTATTTACTGTCAATCCAGTATATGAAAAATGGTATCTCCTTGATTATTTCACATTTCCCCTGACATTGCCTGGCAAGGTTGACCAGTTGTTCCGATGCTGGCTTGTCATGATATTTTCTCCTTTGTGAATTGCTTATTTGTGTTCTTTGCTGAATTCTCTGCTCAGCTTGCCATTTTATTAAGAGCAAGTCCTTTGCTATTTATACCACAATGCTTTGGCCCATTCTATCTCTTGAAATGGAATCTGACAGTTTCTTCTGTTGACTAGATCCAACGTTTTAATGGCAGTAGAGTTTACTAGACTTTTTTTTTTTTTTTAAAAAAATATTAAATTTTGAGTATTTTTTCAGGTTTTTTGTAGCCTTAAAGTCACTAGCCTGACTCACCAGCAATTTTGGGTAATATAAAAAATTTAAATGAAATGTTTCTATGGTGGCACAAGACACCATTGTATTTTGTATAATCACTGCAGTAGACTCCTACATGGTCTCACTACTTCTTTACAGTCTGTTCTCAGCACAGCATCTAGAAGAGATCATCTTTAAACATTGGTCAAACCATACCAGTTTGAATGAAATCCTCCAGTCAGGTCTAGGAATTCAGCTCAGTGGTAGAATGCTTGCCTAGCATGCATGAAGCCTTGGGCTCCATCCCTACCACTACAAAAATTAGCACAAAGGCACACACAAACAACAAACTAACAAGCAACTCCTCCTTCTTAAGTCACTTCTAGTAAAAGCCAAAGCTGTCACCTATTGTCCCAAACCTTGTCAACACTTGATAACAATCTTTCTTATTTATTGCCAGTTCAGTGTGTGAAAATGGCATTTCCTTGCTTACTTTGCTTTCTCTATTTTGCATTAATATTGTACTATGGCTCATCACCCTTTTGCTATCGCTTCTGACTTCTCTTGTGTTTGACACATTGTAGGGTCTCAGTAAATATCCGAAGTATCCATGCCTACATTTATTTTTGTTCCTTTGATAGAAAAAAAGTCTAAAAGATGCTGGCAATGATGTGGAAAGCCAGAGGGTCTTGTGGACTACTGAGAACAGTGGGGATTTGTACAAATCTTTGCTATTTATACATGCTTCTGGGTAAGCCTAAGCCTTTGTACTTGAGATTCTCCTATGGGTATGCAAATAGCTTCTAGGAGAATGTCTATTGTAATCTTTGAAGAATAGATATGAGGAGGAAAGATGAATGAGACACGTGCACAATTTACTAGAATGCCTTTTTTATTTTATTGAGGGTTGGGTTTGTTTTTCTATATGTATTCAATATTTACAGATCTTTTTAAATATCAAAGCACTTCAAATTTTGAGACAGAATCTCACTCTGTAGCCCAGGCTGACCTCACACTCACAGATATTTGCTTGTCTCTGCCTCTTAAGTGCAGGGATTAATGGCAC
>NC_133438.1:14897464-15027464 GCF_011762505.2 Arvicanthis niloticus
GCAAGAAAGACTGTAATTTGATTAAGCAGTGCTTTAAGAAGGTTCTGATACTAGGTTCTGAAGTTCTGAAGATGATTCAGTAAAGCAGACATTATGCACATGAGAGTCAATCAGCAAATCTCAGTAATCATTTTGAATATCTTGCCACAGGATATTGTAATACAAGAAGGGTAAACTATGGAATAATAAACTTCACAGACCATGGATATAGGTAATTCAATATACTTCAGAGGCTTAAATTCATAGACAAATAAAACTCACAAACCTTTTGGAACTTACTGCTACACTTAGCTGGTCACTTGTTTCCGCCTACACTGCAGCTGTGACGATAGTTACACCAGAATCATACGTCTCCCCAGTCTGATGCCACTCACCTACAGGACACCCCAACAACGTACTTGCTAAAAGAGTGGGTTTATGACTTTTATTCTGTGACCGCAAAAATTCATGCAACTTCCTCCACAGCAAGACCTGTCATTTTGGGTAGTCTGAGGTCATATTCTGAGTCCACACTCTTCCATATTCGGTTAGGAATAAACCAGTTGTGTTTGATGTTGACAGTCTAAAAGGCATCTTTGTATAATAAAAAAATCAATGTAAGGATGAAATCTCATAACCTGCACACGTAATCCTACCAGGTGCTCTATTAACTTAGGACACATCTGAAGCATTAAATAGTGAACACTAGCTTTTCTGCACAAATATTTCTACATGCGTGCCAGGCATATGTTTGTACGCTGCTAGTTCAGACAACTAGAGTTACTGGCATGTTTTCATCCAAAAATACACCATTTACTATCACAAATCAGAATCAGAACTAGACATTGTCTAGTTTCTTGACTGGTGTGACTACAAAGAGCTGCATCTAGACCTTGCTCCACCTCAGATGCATGAGAGTCTCTAGGATGCAGTAGACAGAGATCAAGGTGAACAAATTCTCAGGGACATTCTGTCCCATGGTAAAGTCGAGTTAGAAGAGGGGAGCCTTTCCTGTGTGTGCATGTGTGTGTAGACACAGAAAGACAGTTGGTGTGGTTTTTATCTCATTCATCAAGGTTACCTTTGAATTTTCAGCTATATGTTTTTCATTTGGACTACTCACAGAGTCAGAGAATAAGTACAGGGACACAGAAAGAGGGGTGGTCATGGTAACCAAATGGCTAAAGAGACTGAAACAGAAAGTGATACATTAGGTTTGAGAAGGTAGAGTAGATGGGGGAAATTCTCAAAAAATATATCACACTGATGACTTTTTGAAAAAGTCACATAAACCTACTACCGTAGAAGGTGTGAATCTTTCTTAAAGCTCTTTGCTTATTAAATGAAAGGCTGGGGTCATAAAAATTATAGTAATTTTCTAAGTGGCAGAAGCAAAATCATAATTGTGCCTTTTCTGAGTTCATTGGGTTAACTTTGAAGCATGTTATTTTATTTATTTATTTTTATTTATTTTTTTTGTCTAATCTATAAAGAAGGTCTTTTTTTTTAAACTAAAACAGCTGACCATTTTATTTTCACGTTTCACAATGTAAGTTGAAAACGGCCCCTTTTGTATCACTTCTCCCTCCAAAAGTATTCTTTGTGTTAGGAAGTCCCTTGCCATGCATCTAGTAAACACTCAGGCTCAGCACCAAGATCTCCTGGTGAAACAGAACAAGAAATACAAAATGATAAAGAGTGCTTCTGCTCTTATCTGTCTGGCCGGGTCATGCCAGGCCGCGTGGGCACCATCATAGGTCGGGTGGGAGGTCTTATCAGTAGTGGTCTCATCCCAGGATCTGGTCCCACAGGCATCATCCCAGGAGGAGGGGGGCCCATCATTGGCATCACGGGAGGGCCTCCCATGTGGGGTGCAGGCATCATGCCAGGCCGAGGAGGTCCCGGGAGACTGGGGGTAGGTGAGATCATGGCCCCTGCAGGCGGAGGAGCAGAGAAAGGAGCCAGAGGGATCTTTCCTTGTAGAAATGCAGCCGTTGTTTTGTCAGTCAGGCTCTGGGCTTGCTCTTCCATCCATTTCTGGTAATAGTCTTTCACATTCTCTTTGTGTTTCCAACCACTGCAGTGTGTCTTCCTCACAGACGGAGAATCATGGGTAAAATATGTACCACAGTCGTCACAATAAAACTTAGGCATGATGCTCACAGGCCGTTGGCTAGCCGGGTCCAAAGATGGTCTTGATTAGAAGCGACCCATTGCTTCTATGATAACCCCTTTGGCTACTATTCATTATATATTTAAAATATTTGGGGCTCAGTTTTCTATAATATGCTTGGAATGTTTCTGTATAAGTACATGAAGAATGTTAACCCATAATTTGTTTTAGGACAGTTCTTTGGGTTTTTTTTTTTTGGCGGGGGCGGGGGGGGGGCATTTTTTCTGAGACCAGTCTTGGTATCATTTTTTTTAAATGACCACATAAAACAAATTAGAAAATACTTTAGTTTTGTAAAGGCTTATTGTGTTTGATATTATTTTCTCTTAAATATTTTTATAGGAAGTATAGGAAGTAAGCAAGTTAGCCACAGGTTAACTTGTGGAATTTATTAATAAAACTTTCATACATAAGAGATAATAGGGACATTCAGACTACCCATTTCTTCTTGATTTGAGATTGAGGATAAGGAATATCTTTTATAGAGAAATCTGTCAATCTCCACATTTCCTGGCCTAGAAAGTCTTTGAAGGCACTAAACTACAAAGCTTGTAGACCCATCATAATACTTTTCAGGGTAATTATCCTTCTTGAAATAATAAAGGTAAGAAAAACTTCGGCAACTTCAGATTCCACGTGGTTTGAATGATGTCCACAAATCTCTTACAATAATATACATTTGGCAGTATATGACTCTTATCTTCACATACTCTGCACACACACCCCACACCACACAAGGAATCTACAACCTGGTAGCAACCTACCTGAATCCAGCTGCACAGACATCAACTCCAAATGAAGAACTAGATTTCTCCTTCTCTTTATGACTGCCTAATTTAGATATTTTAACTAAATTTATTCTAAATACATTGTCCAAGGGTTGAGAGTGTGATCTGGCCTAGACTGCTTCTGGGTGCTTTACTCAGTGAACAGAGAATCTACTGTTTACCATCTTATTCCTGTTCATAACTGGGTAGGTACATGCCCCATGCGCTATGAGGAGGAACATTCACAATAGAGAAGTAGAAATGTGACTTGTCAGTTGACACAAAAAGCCACTTACACTGCTCCCCTTGGCTCTCAAACTTCTCTATCTCTTGAGCTCCATTTAGGAAGACAGTAATTGTGTTCCTCGATCCCTTCATCCATGTGGCCTGTTGTCATCTTGACAGAATAGTTCTCATCTGTACCATCACCTTGATTTAAAAAAAGGTTTTTTTCTTGATTTCCATTCTGTATGAGCTTTGATTTTTTTTTTTCTTTAATAGGAAACCAAGGATTTGGAAATATCTGGCCTAGGTCCTAAACACTGTCAAGACCTCTCAGAAATAATTGGTGCTTCATATCATGTATACATTTTTATGTTGTTTCATTTGAAAAGTTAAATACTACCCCTGTTTCTTCTTATCTTTCTTTTGTTGTTCGGTTGTTTGGTTTTGTTGTTGTTTTTGAGAGAAAGCCTTCTGTTACTTCAGCTGGACTTGACATCTTTGTATTGCTAAGACTAGTCTTGAACTCTTGATCCTTCTGCTGCCACTTATCAGATTGCTACAAATACAGGTATGCATCACCTGTATGATGGTTTTTCAGTCATCATACAAACTACTCACTTTCCAAGTGTCCCATTTCAAATTCCATTCTTCTGTTTACATATATTGAATTATATTTTAATCTATTTTCTTACTATTATTTATTGTGTATTTATTGTATATATGATTGTGTATATATAAGATCTTGCATATATAAATACATTGTATGATCATATATACATATATATACACATATACACATATGAGTGTGTGCATTATTTACAATTTTTATATACACATATACATACACATTTATGTATACACACACACACACATATATATATATATATATATATATATATATATATATATATATATGACAGTGGCAATGCAACATTAACCAATATATGTTTTAATATTTTATGTTGACGTTTGGTCTTTTGTTATCTATTGTAATGCTATGTGTGGTCCCCATGACCTGACCTGGGTGTCCAAGAAACAATAGAATCCACAGGTAGACCTTGCCCGCAAATTATTTCTGATCGGTAAATAAAGATGTTAACAGCCAATAACTGGGCAGAAGAGACATAAATGGGGTTTGGGTTTCCTGGGCTTGGAGCAAGAGGAGGACCACAAAGAAAAAAGTGCAGGAGGAGGAAGAAGCTTCCCTGGGTTAGAGTTCAAGAGAACATGGCCCTGAGGGCTGGTCAACTAGAGTTAAGAACAATTCAGATGAAGCCAAGTAAGTAATAACGGGATTGTCGACAGGAATGTAGATTCTAACCCCCAGATGGCAGGCAGCCCAGCTCTTGTGCTGTTTAAAGCTAATTGCAAATATAAAAGTTGTGTCTGTCTCTATCCACGAACTAAATGATCATAGGCAGGGTAGAAACCCCAGGACTGGATTAAATAATTTCTGCAGCAATATTAGTTATATTTTTATTTTGTGTGTATGGAAGAGGGGGTGTGGGAGAGGGAGAGAGAAGGAAAAGAAGAGGAAAAGGGGGGGAGGAGAAAGAGGAACAGTATTCCATGACACCTGGTAGAGGTAAGATGACAACCTGTAGTAATCCCTTCTCTTCCATCATGTGGGTGAAGACTCTCAGTCTCAGGTCAACAGGCTTTGTACAAGCCACTTCATCTGCTGAACCCTCTCAACAGGCTCTAGTTTTATCTTTAATATCATCTATGTAGCCCGAGAGTCCTGGAACTGTTGACCTTCCTCAGGCTACCAAGTGCTTGTGTTTCAGGCACGTGCCAACACTGGCAGGTTCTGATACCAGATTTAAGCTTGTACATTACCCAAAGACCATATAATAGGAAGTCCGCATTCCACTCCTTTCCTTTCTCTTGTATTTAATGCTCACATCCTGTCACATATTTTAACCTATAAATGCTTTATATGTCACAGCTGCTATGTTTGCTTCACACAGTCTCTATCTTTAAAGGTAATGAAAAGTGCATTTAATAACACAATATCCATCTTCTGTTTGTGCTTTTAGGAGCTTTCCATTGCTTAGATTAAATCCAAGTTTCCTTCCAATGACACTTTCAATCCGCCCAAGCAAGTGTCTTTTACAATTCTTGGTGCACATGTCTGCTGGCAAGGAATTCTTTTAGATTTTTTTTTTTTTTTTTTTTTTTTTTTTTTTTTTTTTTGGTCAGAAAAGAGCTTTATTTTACTTTGGCATTTGAAACCCAGTTTTGCTGACTTACAAATTGTGGGTTGACCATATTCATTTTCTGAGCTTTGATGCCAGTGCTCCACCCCATTTGGATCAAGAAGAGTCTACTGTTACTCTTAACTGTTCTTTGTAGTGTTATTTCTTCTCTGACGGTTATTAGAGTTTCTTTGGTTTTGTTGTTGTTGTTGTTTTGCTGTTGAATTATGATGTGTTTGGACATATTTTGAATGATTTTTATTGAACTTTCTGAATCTTTGTATTTATAGCTTTTGTTAAATTTGGTGGGTCATGTTGATATTTCTAACACCTCCTCCTTCACTTCTTTCTTCTAAAATGTTAGCTGCTTCACTTTAAGTTACTACATATTATACTGCTGAGCACTGACCCCTGATGAACTTTGAAATCACTTTGTTTCCTCTCTGTCTTCTTGTAGCTCACTTCCACCATTGTCTGTGTGTTTACTAATGGTCTTTAATCTCATGTAGTGTATTTTTCATCTCAGTTGATCACACTTCACGTCATATTCTATCTTACTCATCATTTCATGCCATGTTCTACCTTCATAAACACATAGGTTGGATTTGGAAGAGTACGAAATACATTACCACAGATCTTGTCATTGCTATCCTTTCTGGGTTCATTTCTTTTTCTCTTAGTTAACTCAGGTGTTGTTGTGTGTAATTTTAAAAAGCACACTTGCTCCTTGCCTGGTCTCCTTGCCAGGTACTGCGATTTAGCCCTGCTTTCTCCTCCTCCTGCCCTTATGTCATGGAAGGCCGAATAACTCAATGGCTGGGCAAAGAATATCCTGCCTCATCCTCCTTAGCCTCCGCTGCCAACAGAGGCTACAAACATTCGATGCCCCAAGAGACCTGTATGTCTGCCACTCCTATCTGCTCCACAGCCTCTTCCAAACTCCCTAATCTCGCTGCAACCCCTCCTCTTGTTCCTGGGACCTGGAAAACCCACCTCTTTCTCTTCACCCAGTTATTGGCTTCTGCCATCCTTATTGACCCAATCAAGAAACAATTAGGAAACCAAATTTTCTTTATCAGCTCCTCCCCCTACAAGGTTTTCCTGAACTTTATGGTAAAATTTTCACTTTGATCTGTAATAAATATTGTGGGTTGTATACAATTGTCTTTTCTCGTCTCTACGTTTCTTGAAATTGTGGTAGCCTTGTTCTGGAATGTAACTGGTAATATGTAAGTTATAAGATAGTTAATTAAGATTTTGCTCTCCTTGGGTATTTGTATATAGTGTAAAATCTGTATTTTCAAGCTCTGCCTCTGAGCCTCATTCAGTGCCCCAATGACCAATGACCAAGCAGTCATTTCTCATTAGCCAAACTACTACTAGTGAAAAAATTGAGTTTCCCTGACAGCACAAACAGCTGTATCCACCCTGTCTTCAACTTAATACATCTTACCTCATTGTCAACACACAAAATCATTCAAAATAGCCAATCACAACCTGACTCGGGAACTAATAGACACCCCACCAGCCTTCCTGAAACAGCGAAGCCTGCATCTACTGTGCCTTGGAATCTTTTTATCCTCAAGACACATTTCTCTCATCTTCCATGGCATCCAGTGACCAGTATACCACTGCTAACATCATCTGCCTAATATCAGACATCAGTGTTTGGGGTGGGTGGAGGGGGTTCCTCTTTCACCAGTACAGTAGATAGGAGGTCATAAGAATAGCAGCTAATCACCATGTCCCTACCCCCACTTATTTGGCACCCTTCTGAGAATTCTACCCCAATGCACTTTGCAATATAGAGTCTTTACATACCTGCTTCTAGGAATGAAGACAATTTCCAGTCCTGTGTAACACTGGGAATTATTCTGTTGGTTCCCTGGTTGTGAGTCACACTGGAATCCTTGGGAAATTATCCTGTCACTGTGTGCAAGTCACTTCTCGGCTGAAGTCAGTAGATTCTGAAGAATATGCAACACACTTTCTCTGACCTGTTCTTTCATTAACTAACCAAAATGACTTTCTTTCCATTTCTTTTTGTTGTCTCTTCGACTTCACAGTCACTGGACTCTGCATTCTAGACCTGCCTTTAACATGAAAATTGCCTTTTATTTTGGTTTTTTTGTTGTTGTTGTTTTATGAATGAATGAATGAATGAATGAGTGAATGAATGAAAAACTAGCCACTAGGGAAAAGGTT
This sequence comes from Arvicanthis niloticus, assembly GCF_011762505.2. Taxonomy (NCBI): domain Eukaryota; kingdom Metazoa; phylum Chordata; class Mammalia; order Rodentia; family Muridae; genus Arvicanthis; species Arvicanthis niloticus. The sequence goes on from NC_133438.1 coordinate 14,905,012, forward strand.
AACGACTAAACTGTCATTTATATCTTTGGCTAGAGGGAAAATCCATTTTCTCCAGTGGAGTGACCCTGCGCAGATCAACCCTTGCAGGGCAAGACTCGTGTTCAGGAGCAGTTAACTTCTTATGTCTGTGGCTTTATTTGGTTACAATTTGGTGTGGATTTTCTTTTTTTTTTGCTTGTTTGTTTGTTTTGTATTTTGTTTTGGTTTTTTAAGTTTGGGTGTTATTTTTTCTTGTTTTGAGGGATATTGTTTTATTCACTTTTGTTTATTTAAGAAAGAACTGAAAGTTGGTGGGTAGGGAGGAGGAGAGGCCCTGGAGGACTTGGAGGAGGGGAAGAATATGTTTGAAATACATTTAAATCTAAAAATTGTTTTAGATATCAAAAAAATCTGATAAAAAGCTAGAAATTCAGAATGCATTAGTATGCGTTTGTATGGAAAATTAAATGAGCAGTATTTGCTTTAAAAAAGGGCATTCATTTTATTTTTTACAATATTTACAATTAGACAATTTAGGTAACAGAAAATGACCATTTCAACAATTATACCTCTGCAAAGTGCCAGTGCATTTGTGGAAATAGTCATGTCGGCTCTTGAGCGAGCCTGTTACTCTTTCTCCCTGAAACCTTTTGTAATATTCTGGTTATAACTTAACATCCTTGGGTGGTGGTTGCTGTTGTTGTTGATGATGATGATGATGGCAGTGATTGTTGTTGAATTTTTTTTACAATTTCATTGTTTCTTTGTGAATTTCACCTCATGCAACCCCATCCCACTCACACCCCTCAAACCCACTCTTACAACCTCCCCCAAACAGAGGGGAAAAACTTCATTGTGGCTGTAGTGTGTCACAGTGTGTCCCACAGTATTTCCCTTTGTCAACACGTCTTTGCTTGCAAACGCTCATTGTAATAACTCAGTCTTGTACTAGGCCTCTGGCTTCTACTATACTATCAGGATAGGATCCTTTCTGAGACTTCTCTCAGATATCCTGTTCTTGTCCTGTATCATGAAAATCCTATAGTTTTGGAGCTGTAGGACCACCACCTTCATATACTCCAACAGTTCATTGATGAGGTAGTTGTTGTTTTAGTCCAATTCAAACCTCTGGATCTGGGCCCAAGAAGTATCTGAGTTTGTGTGACGTGCCAAGCTCCTGACCAGCAGGAAGAAAGACACGCACAACTGTTCCTTCCAACAGCAATTTACTCAGGCCTTGAAAGAAATGGGTGAGCCCCGGGGCGATCTGATGGCTCCCTCCTCCTCCTCCTCCTCCTCCTCCTCCTCCTCCTCCTCCTCCTCCTCCTCCTCCTCCTCGGGTGAGCCTTATATCCCTGAAATGACGTCCCAGCACGCCACATCACGCCACTGCAAGCCATAGGCTCGGGCCTAGCAACGTCAGGTCAGGCGATTGCTAAGTCCTCCCATCTCTCCGCCCAGCCAGGAGTTGTACTGCTCTGGTGCATCCGACAAGCGCCATCTTTAGGGCGCACGGTGTCGGTATGGCTCTCCACAGTTCCCCCTTTTTTATTTTGTTGCAGACACAGTACGATCAAGCAAGACTCTTCGTTAGGAGTCCAGCGATCAAGAACTGGCAAGCAAAAAATAAGTACCACATTCTCCTGGGTGCAATGGGTTAAACCCTCCAGTGTGCAAGAGCTGTGGCACCAAATGTATCGGAACACCCTTCCCTGTGCAATGGACCTCAAAAGTCCTAGGGGTGCAAGGGCTGTTCCGACAAATACTGGGAATGTTTAAAGCTTAACACCGGCCAACCACGCCTGTGGTGACACTCCTTCATCAAGGGCATTGAGAGCTCAGACTACCAAGGCCATATCCCTACGTCTGGCTCTCACCATACAGCATATGCAGAGCAAACACAACGCACTGGTTGCCATTAGGACAAAAGCCAGCACCCCTATTCTCGCCCATTCCTTCAAATGATAAACTGCTTGAAGGATCCACAAGGATAGTCCGGATGCCAGTGACATATCAACTCGGGTAGAATTAATGATGGTCTTGCATCGGGGAGTCAAACCCTTGGGACCAATTGCCTGCTGGCTGTTGAGACAGAGCTTTAGACAAGTTAGCTGCTAGAGAGATATTATCATAAGGGATTGAAGTAACACACAAACCACTCAGTTTCCTGCACTAAATCAATTCTTTGATTCCAAAGCTTGAGTTCATAGATGAACAACAATGGAATTAAAAAAAAGTGAAAGAGAAAGGTTGGATTGAAAATTAAAATGTTTAAGTCAACATTGATTTCCCGCCCCCGACAAGGATATTTCAACTATTACCCAAAAGTTTGGTGGCACATTCTTTAGTAGTAGGTCCTTAAGGCAATATATTTAAAACTAATTTACAATTTGACTTGATGTTAGCTATTTTAAAACATCACCTCAAAATAGATGCTCAAAATAATGCCCTCATAAGCCTTTTGAAAATGTTCAGATGTTTCAAAAAAATAATGGTGACTTTATTACAGCAGTGCTCATTAGCACCACTGCTGTTAAAGGCCTACCAAGTTTCCATCAAAGACACCTATTTCTTAAGAGCTCACCACAGAAGATCACATTGGCTTAACCAGTTCAGTAGTGCACAAAAAGGCAGTCTTATCATAGGTTGCTGGTGCTTTTTTTTTCTTGTACTACATTATCAAAAAATTCTCATTGCATCTTCAAAATCCAACTGCTATAAAGGAAATCAAATCACCTCATGACTTAGAACAAAGTAGAGACATCTGCAGCTATCATGAAATTGCCACTTTTAATAGGAAAATATGATTCTTGATACAGATTCAAGTTATTTTCAATTTCCTTTGCTTTTATAAGAGGAACATTATAAGCTGTACTAGAGTATGTTAGTAACTCCAGTAATTCTCAAAGAATAGTTACATTTCTTCAAAATCTATTCAGAAAACTATGTCCCTGCACCTTTAAAAATTTACCTTTTTAAATGAGCTGAAAACTAAACTATACAGATACTTCAGGGGTATTCACTCTCTACTCAAACTTTTCAGAAAAACTGTTTCTAAAAATTAACAATGCAACTAGGCTTTCAGAGGACATGGTAGATCAAATTAACATGTTTTCACGTTGACTTGTTTTATAGGTTTTCTGAAATCCCTGCCCCTTTTTTCAACCCAAACATCCTGATATAAATTCTTCTAAGTGTTTAAATATGTGCCATCTTAAAAGGAGGAAAGTTGGTATTATTGTAAATGCACTTCTTTTTTCCTGTGACACAATTAAAACCCAGTGTTATGTAAATTGGACTTAAAATAATCCCTGGCCTGAATTAGACTTTAAATCATACTATATTTGGTATGCTGCCTGTGTCAAGATTCTCTCTCTCCCTCTCTCTCTCTTTCTCTCTCTCTCACCAACACACACACACACATACACAGACACACATACACAAAGCTGCCAAGCAGAAATACATATACACCAAAGTTTCCATACTCGGCCCAAAACTGGGAACTTATACTTTCCCTTTCCCTTTCTCTTACTGCTGCCGCTTCACTGCGAACCTTAATCGTCTCCTTCCGAGAGCTTGAAAAAGGAATTGGACCACACTTACCGGTCACTTACCAAGCGCTTGCCCTGATTGCTTGAAGGTTCTGGAACTCTATCCTCGAACCCGCTCTTTAACGAGACAGGTTCCCCATACGGGCCACCAATTGTGACGCGCAGAGCTCCCGACCAGCGGGAAGAAAGACACGCACAACTGTTCCTTCCAACAGCAATTTACTCAGGCCTTGAAAGAAATGGGTGAGCCCCGGGGCGATCTGATGGCTCCCTCCTCCTCCTCTTCCTTCTCCTCCTCCTCCTCCTCCTCCTCCTCCTCCTCCTCCTCCTCCTCCTCCTCCTCCTCGGGTGAGCCTTATATCCCTGAAATGATGTCCCAGCACGCCACATCACGCCACTGCAAGCCATAGGCTTGGGCCTAGCAACGTCAGGTCAGGCGATTGCTAAGTCCTCCTATCTCTCTGCCCAGCCAGGAGTTGTACTGCTCTGGCGCATCCAACAGGTGCCATCTTTAGGGCGCGCAGTGTCGGTGTGGCTCTCCACAAGTTTGGTCAGCCTGCCATCTCATCACCCTCAGGGCTGAGGTTCATCTGCAACCCCAGCAACCAGAACCATCTCTACCCTGCTGGCAGGCAAGGGCAGAGCCTGCTCTCCCAAGTGTGGCTGTAGGTGAGGGACAGGGTCAGCTCTCCTGCTCTCACGAACCCAAGGCCAGCTCTTCTGCAAGGGGTGAGGGTTGGGTAGGGCATCCCTCCCATGCTGCTGCACAGCAGACAAGTTGTGGGGCCAGCTCTCCCACACTCATACTCTCAGGAATGACGTATATGATGCCTCTGCCATCAGGGTCAGCTCTCCTGTGCTGCCTAGGTGAGGTGCAATGCCTGCTTTCTCAAGTACTGATGCAGGTAAGGAGGTAGTGCCAGCTCTCATGTGTTCTGCGCCCCTTCCGAGTCCCCTCGCCCTCAAGAGAGACACAGGAGGCAGTGTTCGGGTAGTTACTACAACGAGGCTTTATTCTTGTATCAGCTGAAGCGGAAGACCCCAAGCCCGAAAAAAGGCACTGCTTATATGCACCCTAGAGTGGCGTGTTCACTTCTGATTGGCTGTTCACTCATCACCCCATATTACGCCCCGGGATGGGTAGTGACTCGGCGCGCTTTCGCCTCTTGCACCTGCGCAGTTTAGTTGTTTACTTGTGGGAGCACCGGATGCCAGCGCCATCTTGTAATGGCGAATGTTGTCACTGCTCGCCGCGGCTCCCTACACTCATGATCTCATGACCCAGTTGGAGCCAACTCCCTGCCTGCCACCAGTGATGGGGGCAAAAGGGAGGGGGGATCTCTTCCTTGCTGATGCCACTGCACAGCAGACATAAGGCAGGGCAGGCTATCCTGCATTCATGTCCTCAGAGGCAGGTCTCCTGCCAACCCTAGGTGTTGAGGTGTAAGCAGGGGGAGTGGTAGAGCCAACTTACCCACACTCATATCCTCAGGGCAGCTTACCTGCTACTCCTGCAATGTGCAGGAAGGCCTCTATTCAGAGTACTGCAGCTAGCTAGAGACAGTGTCAGCTCTCCTGCTCTCATGTCCCCAGGGTCAGCTCTCCTACGATGCCTTGGTGAAGGGTGGGCCAATTCTGTATAGCCCTCAGACATCAATATGTCCCCCAAAAGCAGCCCAGACCTTTGGTGGTAACAGACCTTTGGTGGACCTGCTGCTACAGGTCCGTGAACCCAAATGTGGCTCTCAATGACAGCTCAGGCCAGGACCCCATCCTGGTCTCATGTGGCTTCACTGGCTACTAACATGAGGCTATTCCTCACTACCCTCGAGTCTTTAGTTCTGTCTGTCTTCATTGTGCCCACATTCTTCTGCTTCTCTTTTTCTTCCATTCCTCCACCACTTACTTGGTCTTCTTAGTGGACCCCAAGGTCTCTGGGTGCCTGGGGTCATTTCAGGAATGGTTTTGGGAGTGCTATGCCCTATTCATGAATTATGGTACTGGTCAGGGGTTATCTCAGGCACAGTCTGCCTTCTAGGCCTACAAGGTGCTGGACTGGTGGTTGTCTCAGGCTTGCATTTTTCGGGAATATTAGACTCCTACTAAATCATTCAGAAGTTCACAAGTCTCACACAGGTAGACATGGCCTCTCTCTTCTCTGCCACCTACTGACAAACACAGGATTCAGCAGCCACAACTGCAGTGCCTCTAGGGGTACAACCTCTTTGTTTTCACACCTCACTTTTTCCATGCAGTATTATATACCAGGAAGATTCTGGTGGGGAAAAAACAATAGAGAAAGCACAGTCTTTGGTCTTCAGACATTTGTGATGCTAAAAGGAAAATAGACTTAATGACTTTGAGTTTTAGGTGAAAAAGTGTAATTAAGACTAAGTAAAGAAGGTGGTCCAGATTTTCTGGGAGTTGTGTGTATCTTTGGTTCTTATTTACCTTCATATATCCAAGTAACATATTAATATGAGTTTTTTCCTTGCTTTTCCAATATGAAGTTTGATTCTGATAATACATGCATGAATAACACATTTTATTATTAATGTACCAATAAAACATAATATCCCCAAAGTTACCTCCAAGCAACAACCTGATAACATTGGGGCTCTTCTTGTGTTTGTCTCTCTCAGGGATATGCATCCTGTACTTGCTGTTGCCTAGGATCTTCCAAAACTCTTTTCTCATGTGTCTGCTTTTGTAGTTCTTTAACAATAGATGTGGATAAAATTTGCTCCCTCTTAGCTCATCTAAGCACCCCAAAAAGGAAGTTCTAATTTGGACATTTTAAATATATTTTAAAAAATTTTTGCTTACAAATCTCTTTTTTAAAGGAATATAAAAGTATGTATTGACCACTGTTCATCATTATTTACAATAGATATAAAAATATAGTTGGATGACATTCTGATACTACAAAGTTACTTTTCTGTCACATTGAACCAGAACACACATATCAAAAAGACTGATCCTACCAGTAAGGAATGAGTCAAAGTAAAGGAAAAGCACTCAGGTCATTAATTGATATAAGCAAATTTTGTTTACTCAGTTATGTCAGCAGGTCTTATTTTGTCAACATCAGTCACAACCACGATTCTGTTTCCACATCAAACAGATTCCATAAATCACAACTCAGATTTTAATTTTCTATAAAGGAATGGTTCACCAGAGGAAACTTTACACGGACTGGATGACCTGGACCTGCCTGAAGACTAGGTTGCCCTCTCAAATCGGAGCTCTATTTACCTCCACAGTGCTGGGATTAAAGGCGGGTGCCACCACACTTGGCCCAAGTCTTCTTATTAAATCATATTACTACTTTGTTTAATTCCATTTTCTGAAGGGCGAGTTGGTATAGACAACATTCTGTAAACAAGCTGCTGTATTTACGTGACAGGTCATCAACTCTGATATGGTTGCTTTTACATTATTCAATAAATTACAGAATCTGCTTAATTCAAAAAGTTATGGTTTCGCTTAAAATATTTTTTTTCAAATAGAAATAAAAGCTAATCTCCCCTAAGAAACTGTCAGATATATTTTTTCTATAAGAAGGCACATTTTTACTTTTAAAGATGTATTGTGGTATATTTATAATATACGTGTGTGTGTACATGTGCAAGGAAGTACATACATATTAATCTGTATAAAGGTATTTGTATGGGTGCATGTGCATATGTACCTCTGTGTGCATGAGTACGAGGATGCATATGGAAGCTATAGGTCTATCAGAGGCCAATGTCTGCTGTCTTCCTCAGCCTCTCCTCACCTGATTTTTGGAGTCACCGAATATGGAGTCAACGAGCTCAGGAACGTACCTGTCTCTGCCTCCCGTGTCAGGATTAGAGGTGCACACTGTCCTTCCTGACCTTTACATATACGCTAGGATGTAAACACAGAGCCTGATGCGTGTACAAGTGCTTTGCCATCTTTGCATCCTAACATACTTCCTTTTTAGAGACTGGCTTTGAAACCTTGGAATCTGTCATTTTCACCTGGCTCTGTTATTGTTGGCAAAATCTTTATGTTATTCTTGACAAATTCCCTCAGTTGGGGCTCTAACTTTCTCAATATCATCCATTTTCAATCTCCATTTCATTTCAGATATGAGCTTAATGATCCCAAACTAATTATTTTTCTCTCATTTTTGGCAAATAATAGTACTTACTAATATTGTTTTATTCTACCACTATTTCAAATCCCTACTGAACTTTCTTCTTATTTTGCATTGGTAATGTGAGCCACGGGCTCAATGTTTTTAAACTGGGATATAATTTACATATTATTATTATTGTGTATGGATCTTTTTTGTAAATTTTCATGTTCTATTTACATAATTTCCCTCTCTGTCAACTTCTCCTATGTCCCACCCCCTCTAAAATTCACAGTCTCTTTTTCTTTGTTATTGTAACACATATATAAATGAATAAATATATAAATATAACTTGCCAAGTCTATTTAGTGTTGCTGATATGTGTATCTACTTTAGGTTTGATCTCTTGGTATTGGATAACTTAGGACAGTAGGTTCTCAACCTTTCTAAAGGCTGTGACCCTTTAATACAGTTCCTCAGGTTGTGCTGATCACCAACCATAACATTATTTTGTTACTACTTCATAACTATAATTTTGTTAGTGTTGTGAATTGTAATATCTGATATGTGATCCCCAATAGGGGTCACGACCCACAGGTTGACAACCACTGGCCTAGGGTGACCATCTCTAAGAAAGGATAATTCTCCCTCTCTTAGAAAGTCATAATTGCCTGCAGCTCATCTAGGAGTAGGGAGGTCCTGTGGGGTTTATCCCATCAACATTGACATGTCATCTGGTGTCCTTGTTTAGTCTTGTTCAGGTCACCATACTGCTGCGATCCCATGAGTACAGCTTTCTTACCATACACAGAAGATATAGTCCCACAGTAGACATCCTGGTCCTCAAACTTTTATGATCTTTCTTCTCCTTCTTTCCTAATGTCCCTTGAACCTTAGGTATAGGAGTTTAGTTGTAGATGTATCCGGTGGAACTGGGAAACCCATGGTTATTTGTTCTCTGAAGTTTTGATAAGCTTTGGCTTCCTATAAAGGTCTCTGCCTGATACAAAGAGCAAAGACACATGTTTGATGAGATTTGAGAACTACACTTATCCGTGGATAGAAGGAGGATTATTTAGAATGCATTTAAGAATTATACTTGTTTAAGAACTTGATAGTAGTAGGTTCTCCTATAGGGTTCATGGTTCTACTGTGTATGGATAGTTGATCTACAGGACCTGTGTTTAACATATTATTTTAAGTTGACTTGCCATATAGAAATTCTGCTTTAGTGAATAATCCTCCTCATTTTTTAGTCTGTCACCATTTGCCAAGTGCCATATTATATATGTTATAGAAACACTTTATGAGATAAGTACATAAATATGCCATGCCATTTTCAGTTTATGAATAGTTAACTAGATTAAAGACTTTGACTACCTTGTTAACATCCTAATAACATTTACTTAATAGCTACAAAATGGCTAAATTCTACAGATATTATATCAAATTTTCTTATTTCTTATAATATGAATTGTAAAGTTTAAGCACATGATATACATAAGCAAAAATCTCAACATTTTTTTTTATAAAAGAAAAGAGAGACATTCAGAAGAAGCATAAGACAGATGGGAACTATGAAAAAAGCATTCAGAACATACACCATGACTTCCACAAAATCCCCACAGAGAATCAAATTATTAAGTACTTTTATAAAATTAAATAAAAATAAAAAGTAAATAAGAGTTCCAAAGTTAGATAGATAGATAGATAGATAGATAGATAGATAGATAGATAGATACATAGATACATAGATACATAGATAGATAGGTAGGTAGGTAGATAGATAGATAGATAGATAGATAGATAGATAACAAATGATAAAATCAAGAGACAGATGGAAGGAATGAACAAACTCAATGTTGGGTGTTCTGTATAGTAAGGAGAATGCAGCCATGGACTGGAAACTACTGAGAGAGCTGGTGTGTCCTGGATTTTCAATACTTTTTTGGGAAATTCTGGCTTAAATGCTTTTTAAGATGGCTAATAGGACAATTATCTTGAAAGATAGAAAGAACCCTCTAGGACCACAGACAAAGATAAAGTAATTAAAAGAAAGAGCAGGGTGAAGCTGAGCTCATGGCCCACAGTATGTCCAGCCAGATATCTCTCAGCTCTGAGTTTGGATTCACCAAGGAAAAACTAAAATCAAATATAAATTAATGGAGAAACAAAACCATAACATAATTAATTAAATGTCTATAAGTTTATAAAAACTAAAATATTTTTAAGAGTACTAATGGGGAAGAAATAAAAATAAGTAGGGAGAGAGAGAGAGAGAGAGAGAGAGAGAGAGAGAGAGAGAGAGAGAGAATTATATTGGAAAATAGCTCTCTTGGGGGTGTTGAGTCAGCCCCTATATCGGCCTCTGGTTTATATAGTTTAGATTTTCCTATTGCTACTGACTCTGATTTCATAACACCTGGTGTTACTGACCATAGATTGTCTTGTGACATACATATGATACTTACATCTGGGATGTGGGAACCAGACAGGCAACACTGACACATCAAGGGAGAGCTGAAAAAACATAATAGTAATAAAATTGAAATTATGTGGAACGGTGCAATAACAACTTAAAGCATTGTAAGGAATACTCTCAATGATTGTCTATTGAAATGAAGTGAGACAAAATAGACATGTAGACATATATATGTGTACATATATATATATATATATATATATATATATATATGCATCCTCTTTCCAAAATAGACACCAAGAATAAGAGAACAAGAAATGGATCATGATGTTGGTGAATAGTTTAAAAATCTATGTATTATTTATCAAAACAAAATAAGCATGCTCACACGATTTACAAATAAATTTTACCAAATTTTAAATAGGTACTTAAACTCTAGATCCCAGCACAAAAACATCAGTATCAGCTGAGTGTGTGTTATAAATGAAAACCCTCAAGGTCTAATTTATGCCTACTAAATTAGAAACCCTGAGTGTGGGGCTGATGAATATGCATGAGGATTCATGCTAGAGTCTCAGGATTACTACTTCAAGGAATATATCAACTCAAATTTATACGAACTGTTCTATAGAATAGATCACCCTAGCATTGTCTCATTTTATGACTATATAGCACCCATTCCAGAATCAGACATGAAGTACTATAAGTAAGGAAAAATTATAAGCTGATGCATATGGGATAAAATCTTTTAAAATCAAATGTTAGCAAATTGTGCCTCTCATACTTGGTGTGCGTCTATGTGTCTGCTTCTGTCAGAATGTAGCATGACTGTTGAGAATATCCCATAGGTAGTTTATTCATGATCAAATTGGAACTATCTACATGAAAAGGTGTTTCTATATCAGAAGACACACTACTGCAACAGTAAACAATGAGAAGTGACAAAAAATCACATTATAATCTCCATAGTACAAAAAGTACATTTACACTGCAATATCTATTTGGTGACAGTAATTTTCAACTCACAGTAAATAAGAAGTAAAAAAGCATTAACCCCATCAAAGATACCTACATATTGCAAAGTATAAACCTTCTATACATAAGCTTGAATGAAATCATAGGCATACTCCTTTCAGATTAAGGATGAGACAAAGCATCTACATTCATCTCTGTATTGCAAGTTCTACTTTATGTATCAAAATATTAAAATGAAATAAAATGTAATAAGTGTAGTGAACAATAGATTATACATAAATCTGTAAGTGCAACAAGGTCACCTGTGATAAATATCAATAGAGAAAGAACAAACATGAAAATAGCATGGCAGATATGGTTTACTGACATCACTAGAGAAATTAACTGAGGAAGGGGTAGACCAACAGCTCTCAGAGGTGGGAAATAGCCAAAATAATTTTTAATATGAAGCTTTAAAAAATGGAAATATATGCTCAGTCCATCCTGGAAGGAAAAGTGTATCTAAGGACTCCCTACTTCCAATGATAGAGAGTGACTAGAGATTCGACTATGACAGAGAACATCAGAAAAACAACATGGCACCCCAAGACACTGACATTTAAGAGAAAAGACAAAACGAAAGGGAGGTGGACATATGGCAAGGGGATGCGCTCCTCATGGCACTATGCTTGAGCAAATAACAAGACAAAAACCAAATTAAATGTCCTTTGTTGAGTATATAGTTCAGCCAACACTGCTTCTTTGTGAACCATGGAGAGATCCTGGACCAATCATTACCCTGAGAAAAGTCATGAATGAATTAAGACTATTCAGTGAAAAACTAACAGCTGCCTATGTTTTGTAGATAAATAACAAGACAGCTTATTTTGTAGAGAATCTGTGCAAGTTTTCAAAGACTATCATTTGAAAAGGTGATACATGGAGAAAAATACATTCTACCAAATTTGTTAAGACAGAACACTTGAACTGAATAAATGCTTGTCTTCTCAACAATTTTCAATTGTTTCAGCTCAGATTTTGCTATAAAAGTGTCATGTGTATGTGTCAGCATATCTAATAAGAAGACAATTGCAAGTATTTACCGTTGAAGAGTTTTGGGGACAGGCCAGATATGTTATGCTCTGAAAAACATGAGATTGTGTTCTTGGTTTTGCTTTGGTTTTGTTTGTTTGTTTGTTTGTTTGTTTTTATAATTGAGTTCTCCCATCAGGAAAATTGAAGAAATTCTAAAAGCTCTATCACTCTAGATCTGGTAATTTTATGTTCTGATGATGAGTGACACTATGCTGTAAATATGTCCCAACTTGCCATTTTGTTAAGAGTCACTGGTGTGACATGAGGCACTGGAGAGATGGCTTTTCCAGCATCAACTAAGTCAAAGATTTATACAGAGTAGTAAGAAAATGTTAAAGCAATTTTCTTTGTCTGTTGTATGTTTCTGATACAGTATGGGGTTCCAACAACAGTAGATGTCTAGGAAGACTTGTTCAATTCACAGAATACAAACCCATGTTAGATGAAATATCACTGCATAGTAAATGTATGTATGTATGTTCATACATGTTAAGAGTGGGTGGTGCTGTGCAGTCCTCATCAACACTGAAACTTCCTAAGGTTAAAAGAAGAAATCATTATCAATTCCAGAATCTTGACAGTGTTCATGACTGTGATGAAGTTACTTTCTTTTCAGAAAGAATATGACCTCTGAGCTTTGTGGTACATGTGTGTGTTCATATATGTGTGTGTGTTCATGCGTGTGTGTGTGTGTGTGTGTGTGTGTAAATATGGGTATGCCTATGATGCATTGTGCATGTGGAGGTTAAAAGACAACTTTGGGTGTCAGTTCATGCCTCTTATCCTATTTGTAAAACTGGATTTTTGTTTGTTTGGTTGGTAGTTTTGTTGGTTGGTTGGTTGGTTGGTTGGTTGGCTGGCTGGCTGGCTGGCTGGCTGGCTGGCTGTTTGTTTGTTCATTCGGTTGGCTGGTTGTTTGTTTGTTTGACTGGTTGGTTGGTTGGTTGGTTGGTTGGTTGGTTGGTTGGCTGGTTGATTGTTTGGCTGGTTGGTTGGTTGGTTGGCTAGTTGATTGTTTGGCTGGTTGGTTGGTTGGTTGGCTGGCTAGTTGTTTGTTTGGCTGGTTGGTTGGTTGGTTGGTTGGCTGGTTATTTGGCTGGTAGGTTGGTCGGTTGGTTAGTTGGTTAGTTGGTTGGCTAGTTGTTTGTTTGTTTGGCTGGTTGTTTGTTTGGCTGGCTGGTTGGTTGGTTGGCTGGTTAGTTGGTTGGTTAGTTGACTGGTTGGTTGGTTGGTTGGTTTTGATGTTGCATCTGCCAAGGTAATTAGCTTTCAAGTATCTTGGGATTCTCCTGCTTGCATGTGTTGTTACACTGTTCCTGGAGATTGTTACACTGTTCCTGGAGAGCTCAGAAAAAAATATACTCATCTGAAATAAGGAGACAGGGTTAGATCAAAGTGGGGATACCACCAAAGCTCAACTTGGAGAACCAATGAGGTTTTTTTTTGGTAACTTTCAGAAGTATGGGTAAGTGGTTACTACAGGTTACCTGGTGAGGGATGAGAGGCACTTCCCTGGTCATTTACAGGGTGGCCCAGGAGGAGATAAGTAGTCCACAAGGTAGGAGTGAGTCAGGAATGGTGGTCATGGGAATCTTGCAACTCTAACTGTTGTAATAAGGTTGCCCCTTTATTTATACATGTTTTACAAAACAAAAACAGACTAATAATTAGCCAAGAAGTACAGATTATATCATGTTGTCTCTGGACATGTGTTTTATTTTTCATTACATGTCCTGGGCTACAAGTCCTGTCACGATTAGGACGTAGAAATAGGACACATTTTATTTTTATTACTAGCCCTATACCTCCAATTCAAAGACTCTAAAGAATGTTTCCAGCAAAGTAAACATTTACTGTAGCCTGTTTTTAGGCTAACAGTATTTGCAGTTGTAAAGCACTCCAGACAAACAAAAACTATCTGAACCAGTATTTTTCTGAATAGAAAATACTAATACATAGCTTCTCCTACTACATTGTTTTACCATCTACATTATAAAGTGGGAAAGGGTTATTTTAGTTAATCTATCTTATTAACTGAATTATTTCTCCAGGGGTTTACCCTGTATGATCCACTTATCCATAAGCTATATTTCCAGAGCACTCTAATTATATTGTAGGAGGCATTGAATCTATTACTAATTCTCCTGGTCAGTCAGAGTTAGCCAATTATCTCTGTTTACCCTGTGCAAATTATACTGTTTTAGTTTGCATAGGAGTAGATATCCCAAAAAGATTGCTATAGTCATGACCTCATTGAGAAATTCCCAGCTTAGTGCTTATCTTGTGCTTATCACAATCTCTGTTGCACAAGGGATACTTCCAAATAGAGCCAGATAAAGTTATTCCCCTAAAAGCAGAAGGATAGTAAGTTTAAGACTTTCCTTAAAAATCTTAGATATAATTGGTGTCAGGAAAAGACAGAAGATGAATCATAATGCAGAAAGTCCCCAAGAATGCAACATGAAGAGACCAAAACCTAAAACCTAAAAGTGAGAGACAGAATGAAAGTAATCACAGCATTAAGCTCATTTTTGCTGGGACTATATCAGAAACATGTACTGGCTTCATAACTTCCTCCGTTTCCATTGGATGTAGTTGTGCCACCAACCATCCAACACCGTCTTCTAGCTTCCATGATACTGCATGCACATGGTGCACTCACAGAATTGGAAGCAAAACATCCATACATATAAATGTAAAATAAAAAATACATCCTTAAATAATACGCTAAGCACAGGTCTTTAATGTGAAAACCATCATTTATGCAATGTTTAAAGTCTTAACAGCATTATAAATAAAACTGTAATTATGTCAAGCAAAAATCAAGATGAACAATTTTGTATATATCCCAACAGCAAAACAAATATATAGCATTGCTTTTCTATTTGATACAAGATTTTTTTTTCAGATTTCTGGGAAAAATAATCAATAATTTCATATGCCCATGAGTCTGTATTCAGTTAAAATAAAAATATGTTAACTGGAAACTTTCAAATGGTACAGAAAGGATATGGAATGCATAGAGCTACAATCTGACAGCAGCAGCAGCAGCAGTAACAACAACAACTAAAGCACTCTCTTTACTTGACTTTTATAGGTCCTATATTCCCAGAGACAAATATTCCTCATTTTTAATTGCATATTATGTCATTGTTCTTTGGCATCAATGCTAGAAGTTAACAACTATTTTCAAGGGTAAATCACACTAAGTAAATTAGAACCAAAATATAATATATGCATCTTAAGAACTGTGACTGCTACCGCCAAGTTGCATATTGATATATTATTTTCTCAAGTATAAGGTACAAAATCTCACTGGTTCTAAGGTGCTTCCTTTCCTTTTACTTTTATATTAAAAAATTTGCAAGCCAGTAAAGGATATGAGTTGAATGACATCATAGATCAAGTGTTATATTTTGAAGTGCACAGTAAAGATACAAAAGGCAGAAAAGAGACCAAAGGCTGATGTCAACAGATGTCAGTACAGACTACTGTACTCAGCAAAAGTTTCAATCACTAGAGATGGAGAAAGAAGACGATTTCACAATAAATTAATTTAAGTAGTATGTCCCTTCAAATCCAACTCTATATACGGTATTGGGAGGAAAAGTTAAACCAGAAGTGCTTACCATACCCAGAAAACACAAGGAATAAATAATCCAATACCTGGAAATCAAAGGAGGAAAAAATCCACATTATAACAACAAAATAACAGGAATCAATAAATACTGCTTACTAGTAATTCTCAACATCAATGTCACAATACACCCCCAAAAACCATACAGATAAACAGATTGGATTCAGAAATAGAATCCATCCTTCTGCTGCATCCAAGAAACATATCTTCATATCAACGCTAGACATTATCTCATGACAAAATGATGGAGAAGGATATTCCAGGTAAATGGACCCTAGAAGCAAGCAGCTGTAGCCATTTTAATAGCTGAACAGCACACGAATAGCACAGGTATTAAGACCAGCAATTGATAAATTGTTGATTTATTATCATGAAATAAATTTCTTGAGATTGAAAAGGACACCACTGGAGAAAGCAGAGGGACACAGGATGTAAAAAGGTTTTTTACCAAATATACATCCAATAAAGGGTTAAATTTTGAAATATACAAATAACTCACAAAAGTGGACATCAAGAATTAAAAATAGGGCACAGATCAAAACAGTTCTCAAAAGCTGAGACACACGTGGCTGTGAAATGTTAAAAAAACTGATTTACATCCTTAGTCATCAGTGAAATGCAAATCAAAACTCCTTCGAGATTTAATCTTACATCAGTTAGAATGGCCAATATCAATAAAACAAATGGTATCTCATGCTGGTGAGGATGTGGGATGAAGGAAAACTCACCCATTGTTGATGAGATTGCAGTCTTGCACAGCCACTATGGGCAGCAGTATGAGGGTTCCCCAGGAAGCAGACAATAGATCTCCCTCAAGATCTAGCTATACAGTTCTTCAGCGTTTACCTAAGGAACTCTCCACACTACTACAGAGCTACTTGCTCAACCATGTTCATTGCCATTCTATTCATAAAATCCAGGAATTAAAAATAGTCTAGATGTCTGTCAACAGAGGACTGGAGTTTTAAAAATGTGGTACATTTACACAATGCAATATTACCTACCTTTAAAAATATTCATAACATTCACCGGTAAGTGGATGGAGGTAGAAAAAAATAATCATCCCAACTGACGTAACCCAGACCCAAAGATACAAATTTGGCGGTACATGTTTGGTTATGTGTGGATGCTAGTTGTTAGTCTTCATTGATCAGGCTACAATCTATATAATCACAGAAGTTAGGTGTAAAATAAGAGACAAGAAAAGGGGAAGGGTCTTCCTAGACAGAAAAAAACAAATTAGATAGCTATGGGAAGACCATGGGTGTGGGAACTGGAATGGGAGAATCAAATGGGAAGGAGAAGGGAAGAAGGGAAGGGCAGAAAGATAGGAAGGGACAGCCAAGGCTAGGGGTTATTTGAGGGAGTCATACAGAAGCTTAACACAGATGAAGCTTGTTAAAATAAATATATATGTGAAAGAAATCTCAGTGTAACCATCAAATAACAGGGGAGACCAAAGCCCCAACTAGACATCTCACCGCCAAATTAGAACTCTAATTCTGGACATGGGTTACATAATGGATAAAGGGCTCTTAACACTCCCTCCCAACCCAGGCTATTACCCAGGCCATAGGTTGCTCTTCACTGATGGTAAAGCCCTATTGCTGAAAACAACATCGACATAACTGACAACCTGGAGACATGGTCCCATCATAGAGCCTTCACCTCTGCTGACTACTGTTCAGGGTATTGAAAGGGATTGTGCACACTACCAGAGAAGAAAGATAAACACTAACCAGCTATTAACCCAGTGATTTACCATGGTGACTTGCCAGGAAGATATCCTGGTGCATTTGTGGCACAAAGGTTTTAGTAGTAACCAAGCACTGAGTGGTATTATGGCTCATTGTCAAATGGAACTTGTGTCTTACCCTACCTAGGCGTCCAAGAACCTGAGACTAGATAAATCAGAGACCTACAGGGGCACCAAATACCGTTGTTCTGCTAAGGGACCATAGTAATAAAATGACATTTGCTATACTTGCAGCTCAGTGTCTTACTCAGCCATTATCAGAGAAGCATCCTTCTGTAGCACTGCACAAATGCAGTGACCACATTGGAAAATATGCAAAAAGTAAGAAAACTTGGACTATTCAGTCCCAAGCAGGACGTCCCCATCAAATCCCTCGCCATCAGGGCTCAGGGGACTCTGAAGAAAAAGAGGCAGGAAGACTGTAGGAGCCAGTGAGGATTAAAGACACCAAGGAAACAAACCCTTCCAAACATCAGAGCTGACACCCACGTGTACTCATAGAGACCGTAGCAGCATGCACAAAGCCTGCACAGGTGTAAGCCAGTAGACATCAGACTCTATTCCTGACCCCAGAAGCTATCTATGTCCAGTGGAAAATGGCTAACAAAGGAGAAAATAGTTTTCTCCCATGGAGAGAAGGGGAGACAGGAAAACTTGTAGTGGGAAGAGAGAGGGGTAGAAATGATGTAAATACAGTTCTTACATATGAAATCTCAAAAACAACCTTAAGAAATCAGTTAGGGCCAATATGATGGCTCATGAGTAAAAGAACCTATCATAAATCCTGCTGATACAAGTTTCATCCCTAGGGACCATACGATGAAAGGATAAAACTGACTCCCACATGTTGTTCTCTGACTGCCACACATATGCTATGCCTAGTGCGTTCTTGTGCAGACACACAAATTAATTAACTTATTTAATCAAACAAATAAAGGTAACAAAATAAAATATGGAGCCAATAAAAAGCGTCTGCAGAGTAGAGCTCTTCAAGGTATGTTTAATATTTCTAAGTTGCTAGGGACTTACATTTAAGGAAATTAAATAACCTAGTAACTTTGCATACTGGAAACCCTAAGAAGAAAGCACAATGTATTTTTGAAGATTCGGCGATTCAGTGTTCAAAACTCTAATTTATTCTAACATTAAGCTTGTCAGATTTGGCAAATAAAAATACAGACCACCAGCTAGGGATAGCTGTGCAAATCTGTGATTCTAGCACGTGGGAGGTGGTAAGAGGTTTTTAGCATGCACATAGGGAAAAGGAGGATCATAGCGAACTCTTCCTCAAAGCCAAAAGAAAAAAACAAACAAACAAAAAAACCAGAAAAATCCACCCACCCACCCAAAAAAAAAAAAAAAATGAAAACCCAATCCAAACAATGAAAAAGAAAGAAAAGAAAATCAGACAAACAACAACAACATAAGTACCAGTTAGTTTAACTTCAGGGATGGTGAGATTCAGGGCTATTTCAGGCACTTGCCAACAAGCATGATGACAGTATCCCTGGTATCCAGCCCCTATGAAAGAAAGAAAGAAAGAAAGAAAGAAAGAAAGAAAGAAAGAAAGAAAGAAAGAAAGAAAGAAAGAAAGAAAGAACTAACTCTCCCACATTGTCATAGACCTCTACAGGAGCCCAGTGTCACCATCCACTCAAACTCCAAACTCACATACACACATACACACACATACACACACACACACACACACACACACACACACACACAAATAAGATAAATTTAATATCCATTTTAATTGAGATTTAGGTGAACAAAGAATAAATTTTCAGTATTTCTACCTCATCCAAATTGAAATAGTTCCTCCCAGAGGGAGGGAGGAAGCTCATATGAGCCAGGAAGTAAGGTCACTAAATGGATCAGGAAACTCATCAAACTTACAACTCATGAAACTCAAAAAGTTACTCTTCCCCACATTGGGAAGGGTTGATGGGGTAGATGGGATTACATTCATTTAGATCTGTCTGCAAGCTAGAGAGAGAACCTGAGAGACAAATTCTATAAGCCATCACCTTTGTTGAGCTGGGTCTTTCAGTGAGTAATCCATCAACCAATGCCCCTATAAATAACCACTGTGAACAGCCTCATTCACCAAGGCAGGCTTGGGTGGGATTGTTTCTTAAGTCTATTTTTGCTGTGCTACCTGGGGTGCACAGACATTCACCCATATCATCCCAGGAAAAGTCACATGACAGTAATGTATGATTCTATCTTGAAACAGAAATGAAACTCAGTAACAGGAAATTTGGGGCAAGAACATATCTCTATTAAAAATACATCATGGGGATAATATAGATCAGTTAGGATCACTTGGGTGCAAGTGACAGAATCCAATCTCGCCCATGAAGTGCAAGAAATAGGTAGAGCTGAAGAATTCAGGTCCCTGTAAATGATTAGAGAGTCATTCCTGAAGTCAGAAACTGACATGTTTAGTGGGGGGGAATGCTAATTGATAGCAACTGCTCTGTATACCATTCTTTACATTCCTTGGGAGCTCCAGACCTCAAGAAAAAGAAAGCGCTGGACTCATGTAGTTTGTCCTATATGTCCATCCACAGATCCACAGACTGGAGAAAATGAAAACACCCTGTTTAACAGCCCCATGCCTGCATACCCTAGTGAAGGGACGGCCTTCCCAATGTGAGTGTGGGGCACCATTTCACAGCAAGGGGAAATAGATTTTTGGCAAACATAACCAACAGATGTCCACTGCGTGACTGAAGAATACAGAGTGTATGAAACGTGCCAATGTACCCAGAGTGTTGTGATTGCATGCTTGGTGAAAGATCATTTATTTTTTTTTTAAGTAAAAAAATGCTGTCAAGATGAGACATTCTGAGAAATCATTAGAGGTGGGACACAAGACGAAGCCAGCCCACATCTTTATGAGGATGTGGTTGGAGTCATTCTGGTGAGACCAGAGTGTCATTTTAAAGCTGGCCCTGTTTGTGGTGGCTGCTGAGATCTCTGTACTTGGCTGGAAGTAACGGTGACCCCCTTTAAAGTTGGCAGTATCCTTGACTGACTGTTCAGTCTTCTCCTATCAGATGACTTTGAGGGAGTAGTCAGTATTTGGTTCACAACTAGATAACCTCCGTCCTTCTGAAACAAGATACAAAGAAAATCCTCCCTGTATCAAATACATATGTTTCAACAATTAAAGAGGAGGTGGTCATGCATTTGAAAGAGAGCAAAAAGGAGTGGGGGTGCAGGGGGTTCACAAAGAGGAAAGGGGGAATTAGATAATGATAATCTCAAAAATTAAAAACTACTTCAAAAATGAAAAAAAAAAAAAAAAACCAAAGCAATAAAATTTCATTTGGCCTGCAGATGAAAGAGTTGCTTTGCTCAAAATCAAGATGTGGTTTCTCTAGGGGTGACCACAAGAAGGTCTGTGCCCAGCAAAAGAACTGTCACGGCAATCAACAGCAAAGAAAGCAAAGCAGGGAGCTGGGTGACAGAGCTGGCGTGAGAAGGAGCGTCCATGCTGTGCTCTGTGAGTGGAAAGTACCTTAGTCTTTCCTGTTTGCGTTCTTTGTAGTAATGGGGGCTGGACCTGGCATTCTAGACAAGCACTCTGCTACTGAGCTATATTCTCTATGTCCTTTAGCTATTTGAAGACAAGGCTTTGCCACTAAATTGGTCAAGCTGACCTTGAATTCACTGTGTGGTTCAGGCAAGCATCGAACCTGTGCTTTTCCAGCCTCAGCATACTAAGTAGCCGGGATCACAGGGGTTGCCCCACCAGGCCTGACTCAATTTAGACAATCTTGGGGAAATAATCAGCACTAAAATATTGAGAGAAGAGCAGAAGCTGAGTGTGAGAGCCAATATACAGTTTCCAGCATTCTGGAGTCTGGGGTATGTGGATTATCTAGGATGCACAGACTGAGACTCTATGGTAAATAAAAACAAAAAGAGGAAAACAGAAAATAATTGTGCTATTTGCATTGTTTTATTATGTATGATAAAGCATGGTATAGATTTCACTTGGGAAATACTTTCTCTTGGTATTTTCCAGCAGTCTTTAACTTGCCTATCAGGTGCAAAATCTGACCACTTTTTTTGTGTCAGACACAGTATCTTGTTCTTCTATAACTGGCTTCAATTGTTTTATGCTTGGAAACTGTTTCCCTTCAGAAGAGCCTATGATTCATTGTCATCTTACTATTTGTTAATTTTTTATAGTGCTGAGCATCAAAACCAGGATCTTGGGCCTGCTAACCAAATGCTGTACTACTAAGCAACGTGCCCTGGTTTGTAATTCACTTTTCCAAAGCCTCATATGGCGGATGTGTTATTTTGTATGAGTACTTGGCTTCAAGTTTATATGGGATCTTTTAATCTTCATTAGTATTATGCATACAAAGACTAATCAGTTAGTATTTTAGTTAGAAAGGCTTTGTTATAAAGATTGCAATCCTGCAGCTAATTAATCTCTGCTCACTATCAGAAACATTGCAAATTAGTACATGAATAATGTAAATGGGTTTTCTCTGAAACAAATTTTTATTAGTGAAATTAGTAATACTTGACATATATATATATATACATATATGTTGAGGACCGCACTAGCCCTACGTTGGGGTGCCAAAAAATGTTGCGGCCCTCTCCACTCTGCACTTGGCGGCCACTGTGTCCCGGCCCAAGCTGCTGCTCTGGTCCGAGGGTCGGGGTTCAGCAAGAGAGAGAGTGAGGACGGACTCGAAGAATGGAGACCAGACAGAGTGTGATTCAATCCCGTTTATTCTTCAGTCTCTCTTCCTAGTCCAAGTCCCAAGTCTTGAGTTCCTAGTTCCTAGTTCCTAGTTCCTAGTTCCTAGTTCCTAGTTCCTAGTTCCTAGTTCCTAGTTCCTAGTTGTACTCCTGTTGTTCTCTTCCGAGTGTCTAATGTCTACTCCTACTCCTAGTGTCTGAATCTCTGTTACTCCAAATTGTTCTCTCTAGAGCCAAGTGTCTTCTACCTAATGTCAAGTAATCTGTTCTCTCTCTGTCACCTCTAACCTTTTATATGTCTCACTTCTAAGCCACGACTTCAGGTCACACCTTTAATCATGCCCTTAGGTCTTGTCTCTAAATCTGATCTCTAAGTCACACACCTTTAATCTCACACACCTTTAATCTCACACACCTTTAATCTCATACACCCAAGGTATCTAAACCAAGATTATCAGAGTGTGCTCAGCTGTTGTAGGCTGATGTAAAACAAGTCTCATGTCAGGGTATATGGCTCAAGATGGCTGCAAAGCTGATAGCCGCTTTCTGCTAAAAGTCGGCCCCCAACACACACACACACACACACACACACACACACACACACACACACACATATATATATATATGCAAGTATATTATATATGTGTAATGTGTATATACAAGTATATCTAGTACACACACACACATATATACACATACCCATACACATACACACACACATACACATACATATGTTAAAACCTTCAGAGTTATGGGATACTTCCTGTCTTTGTACAAGCACTTTTCCAGAGTCCTGTAAGTCCTATATCCAGTTCACCTTCTAATAAGATTGTCCTGCCTGCTTTCTGGTGGTTCTCATATAACTAAAGTTGTTCAAGAATTGTTCTCTGTATAGCTTAGTAAAAAAGTATATATGATGAGGCTTTCCCCCAGTTTATAAAACTACAATCTAAACACTGTTGACAGCTTTACTGGAAAAGAGATATGGAGCAAGGAAACTTTCTTTGCAATGCAAGTTCAAAACAGTGAAGTTCATATTTAAACGTTATCCACCTCTTGATTTAAAGGGTGTCTATGAGCTAGGCAGTGATGAGGCACACCTTTAACCCCAGAACATGGAAGTGGAGACAAGTGGATCTCTATGAGTTCAAAACCAGCCTGGTCTACAGAGATAGTTCCAGGACAGCCTAGGCTATACAGAAAAAAAAAAAAAAAAAAAAAACCTGTCTCAAAATACATAAACAAACAAACAAATAAAAAAATTACAAAAAAATGAAAATAAAAACATTGTCATTAATATTCAACTTCTTCAAAATTAATCAGCAAAAATAATCCCAGAATTGTACCAGATCGCATGATCTCAGGCTGGTTAAATATCTACCTTTAGTGTCTTTTAATTTGTTTTACGGTTTATCATTTTGTTTTTTAAACCCTTGACTTCCCTGGAACTTTCCATCTCAGAACTCTACTGGAGGAGAGCGGTTTCCATGAAGTCATGAGGCAAAGTGACACCAAACAGGTGGTTGGCAAGACTGTGCCAAGTTACAGATCACCAGGGGAGCTGCCACTCCTGGGCTTGAACCAGATGTTGCCATCTGGGGATGTGAGTCCAAGATTGCTACTTGTACTGGTTTCCCGTTTCTTCAAAGAATTCTTGAGGCATTTATATTTTGATGTATATTTTGATGTACATACTTTTGACATTTAAAACATTAGGGAACAAACTGCATTGTAGTCCAATAACACTGCAAGGGTTGCCAGCATAGCATTGCTTTATAATGTAAGGCTATATGTAATATATAATGTGCATTTTTAGTCTGTATTTATGATTTTTCTCCAAAACTTTCTGTGAACAACCTGTAGCCATTAAATAAACAGCCTGAATGTACGTGCTAGGAGCAGTACCCATGCTGAACACATACCTCTATTATTTTCATGACAATCTTATAATACTGAATTCTAAATAATAATTTTTACTGCGATTAATTTTTAATAGTTTAAGATCTGAGACAAAATATGCCCATCTGACTCAAGCCAACATCTCCCCCCCGGATTCTGTCTTCCAAATGTTGTCATGCCTATTACTATCTGCACATTGTGGTAAATTTTAAAATATTTTTGTTAATCTCCAACAATCATCCTTGATGCTTTGATGTGAAATTTTTTTATTTTCTATGCAGTTATTACTAATATGCAAATATGCTCTTGTATATTTGTTATTGATCTGAATATTTTATTTAAGTCTCTTCTGATTATAAGAAATTTTAAATTTATTCCTTTAGATTCTATAATTATATAAGTTAGTATCTAATCAGAGTTTTTTGAGCTATAAACATTTTACATAACATGAAGACTTTTCCTTCATTGGCGATTTGAATGTGCCTAAGAGTAAACAGTTGTGCCATAGGACTATTTGGAGGTAATTCTATGATGATTAGATATGTGTTTTTCATTTCTAGTCAATTTTGTGTTCCTTAAAAATTAATAAACCCAAAACATGTATCGATACCAAAGGTATGTGTTTGCTTGGTTCACAGTGAAAAGCAGACACATAAAACCCCATTCTCAGGAAACCTGCTTTCTTGGAAGGGAAGACAGAAAATAAGCTGAAATTCGTGAAGTGCTATCTCAAACTGGAGGCTTCCCCACAGCAACTCTTGTTGCTCATGAATGCTCGTGAATGCATTGCTGTCCTAATGAAATTTACCCATGATGCTCTGTTATATTGTACATTTATTTATTTTTAAATGTATTTTTATTATGACATGTATGTGCGCATGTGCCACAATGCCATGTGGTGTGGAGGTCAGAGAAAGACTTTTGGGAAATGTTTCTCTTCCTCCATCGTGTATTTGGGGGACTGAACCCTGCCTGGGCTTTAGGCTACACAGACAGCTCTTTCAAGGCAGCTAAAAACACAGTTCAGCCTGAGGCCTTGTTTGATTATGGCTGTACAAAGCCTCAAAGCCTCATCCTCCCCTTTATGTTCGTGTGTGTGTGTGTGTGTGTGTGTGTGTGTGTGTGTGTGTGTGTGTGTTTTGAACGTGTGTGTGTTGTATGTGAGTTTCGTTTGTAGTCACATATGTGAGTTCACATGCATGTAGACGCATACAGCTGTGAAGGACTAAGGTTGATGTGATGAATTGTCTCTGATTTCTCCTGTACATTAATCACTGAGTCATGGGTCTATTGAAGCCAATTCTGTGACCATGCTAGTTTCTGCAGCAAGCTTGCTTTGTCTTAACTCTGTCTCTCTTTTCTGAGGCTGGACTCACAAGCAGGTTACCACCCACCCAGGATTTTAATGGGTTCTGAACTTGGTCCTTTCTCTTGCACAACAAGTGTTTAGCCACTTAGGCAGCTTCCAAGTCTAGCTCCCCTCTAGTAACTATGGACTCGATCAGCAGCCTAGTTCCTTAACCTGCTCATACTATGCACATAAACCTCCCCCAGACAATTCCCCTAGCAACCCTGGCCCCTACTTTCATGGAGCCACAGATTTCCCTGCCCAAACACATTTAGACACTTTTTAGTCACGTATATTTCCTACAGATCTGGTAGGAAGAATGGAAAGTCCATCTGGCTTGCATTAGGTATTTTATTGTTGTTGTTCTTTTACAGCAAGGCAACAACTGTGTCCTCAAAGGAACTTTTAGGGAGAACGCTCTACTTACCGTCTTATGTCTATGCATAATGGACATGCATATGATTAAAGTGAGAGGTGAGATATCTGAAGCAGACAAATACAAAACAAAGAGGTATGTAGTCTCAAGTCTATAAATCAATATGGGGAACTACCTAAATTACGGACCGTTGGCAATCAAACTCTTCCTCCTGATCACAATACAATGAACTCTGGACAATAACCGGAGGTCGTGAATGCCTCCACTCATGTATCCTGCTTTCAGTCTCTACTGCATATTCCTCTCAAGTCAGAATTATAGCACACTTCCATATAAAGTTATCATGATGCATTTGCAATCTGTCTCAGCCCTTATTTTTAACTCTGTGGATAAGGCGTGAAAGCCCTGCAAACTCATACCCCAACCACACACAACACGTTTACCTGCTGAACAGCCTAGCCAGGCCTGTCTTTTTGTTATAAAATCTACATGAAAGTATTTGGGTTATCAATTCTACTTCAACATCTATATTTAGTGGGGTTTGTTCCTCTATTTTTCTCCATTTTTTTAATGTTCCTTGTTTTTAGTAATAAATTACAACACTGTAACATCTTATTTGTGGTTAACTTTTGCCTACATTTGAAAGCTGCTAATGCCTTTTTGTTCTTGTTATTCTCATCTTTTTATCATCCAAAATTATGATATTGATTTGATTGTTGGCTCAGGGTTTGACTTTAAACTTTGACATAACACATTTTCTTCTAATTCAATATTTTGTGATTAATGACTAGTTAAGATGCATTGTGGTCAAAATATACTGCCAGAAAAACTTGATATGAAAAGTATCTTTGTACAGAAATTCTCTATTTCCCTCCCACTTTCTCTTCTTCCCCCTCTCCCTCCCTCCCTGGATCACTTCTATTTTTGTCTGTTTGGGGTGACTACTTCATGAAGATCTAAATATAGATGGTTCTATTGTGAACAAAACTTGAGTCACAAGTCGGAAGATTTAATCCTAACTTGTGCAGTTTTTTATAAACCTCTTTCTTTCCTCTATTATCAAAGATGGAGAGATGCCTCAACTTCTTAAGCAGGTCCCTCTGCCATTTAATTCATGTTCCTAACATTTTAGTGGAGTTGAGGACATTGGAAAGCCAGGGATGTGCGAATTTGGAATCCGTGTATGGCCTTGTTTACAGCTGAGTACAGAAACTTTATAACACACCAGGATGTACCTTGCAGCAAATCCTGCATAAATGAATCCAAACTCATATAAACAATGTCCAGGATGGATTAGCTGGCTTTCCACTAGTATAACAATCTCCAAGAGGGAAAAACCAGCTTACAAAAAAAAGCATATTTTGGTTCACAGCTTTGAAGGCTTTGGTCCATGAGTAGTTTCATTCCTTGCCTTTGGGCTAGCAGTAACACTTTGTTCTACGAGTATGCTCATCATTGGTAGGAGAGAGAGAGAGAGAGAGAGAGAGAGAGAGAGAGAGAGAGAGAGAGAGAGAGAGAGAGAGAGAGAATATGTCTCCCAGTTCTTTGCAAAAAAAAAAAAAAAAAAAAAAAAAAAAAAAAGCCTCAAATGACCTAAATCCTGTCAGTAGCTTGCTTGTCTTAAAGATTTCTACAACCTCCCAACAATACCAACCTAAGGCCTCAGCTTAAGCACATTCTGTTTTCAGGAACATTCAAGATAGTTCCAGTGAACTGTAGCAAAGATGACATGACCTCACATAAGACACAGAAAATAACCAGGCTTTAGGTTGCTTTAGTGAGGCTTCCTTTAGTCAGCATGAGTTTCACCTTTCAGTCGGTTTTCCTCATGGTAGAAACATGAATGAGTCAGCTGCAGGTTTGACACCAATACCAACAGAGAATCTGTGTCCTACATTCTCAGCAAAAGTTCTAGACTTTCAATAACAGCCCTTCCTTATCTCAAATGCCCACATCTTTTTAGACTTTAGCACATTGGTGTACAGTCACTGGGTGAATCCATTTTACATGCTCTACTTACAAAAGCAGTGTTTCCTAGAATTTCAAAGATCCTAACAGAAATAAGGAACATGGAGGTCACAGGGTTCTCTGGAGAAAAGAACCAGAGGGATATATATAGCTACAGGGAAAGAGATATATTACTAAGCAATGGGTCATGTGTGTATGGAGGCTTCGATGTTCAACAATCCGTCATCTGCTAACTGGAAGCCCAGGAAGTTGACATGGTCTCAACCCAAGTGTCTGAGAACCAGAGTCCATTGGTGGTGACAATACAATGATAATAGCTAAGATAGTCCGCCTGGTTAAGTAGTTTGTCAAGTTAATGAATAGTGGTAATAGCTTACCTCTGCTTTATGGTTACACACAGTAGAAGTGAAGTTTGCATATGTTAAATGAATGAATAAACTGCCATGTTTGTTAATGACAGCTCTGGTCCCAGGACTCTCCATGTCTTTACCGCCTTGTACATGCTCTTCTGAGCCAGGCTCCCTGAGATGCCCTGGATTCTTCACAAGCTCATATTCAAGCACTGGTTCCCATGCAGAATTTCAAATACTCTTCATTGAAATCATTACCATAACAATTTCTGTGACTGAGAAAGGAAAAGAAGGCAAGAGACAATGTCCATTATCATGTTAGGTAAAAGAAAAAGAAAAAAGATACTGGCCAAATGTAACTGACAACGTACCTGTTCTTAAAGAAGCAAGCATTATTTCATGACAAGAGGCATCAAGTATTTGTAAGAAAAGAGGCCTCATAGTATGGGGACCATGTTATGTATCAGTCTGAGAGTAATTCTTCAATTGAAATAGAAAAGTTGGCTTTCCAAACTTCCTCTTTGCTTTATTCCTTTTCATCTGCTAGCTCTAATGACTGATGCATTCCTGGATCTGTTTTGTTCTCCTTCCAGACAAATGAGAAAGCCATGTCCACAGCTATCAGAGAATTACTTTCATGTGGAAATGAATCTAGCTCACAATTACATGGTACTTGAAGTAGCTCCAGATCAGCAGTCCTTTAAATACTTAAAAATTGCACAAGTCCCTAAAAGTCCCTGTTTGTACGTCAATATTTACCAAATAAAAAAATCAAAACTAAGGATGGTTTAAAATTCATTAATTAACTTACAATCATATCGTTGCCATAAGTATATAAATAGAATGTTATGA
Source organism: Arvicanthis niloticus (assembly GCF_011762505.2). Lineage (NCBI taxonomy): Eukaryota > Metazoa > Chordata > Mammalia > Rodentia > Muridae > Arvicanthis > Arvicanthis niloticus. Next base: position 14,934,035 of record NC_133438.1, read on the forward strand.
AAATAACTTTATTTCCAAAATAATGACAACTGAATAAGAGAGGCACTCTTTCACATTTTCCAAAGTCTTTCATGCCTCACTTAATAGAAACCGTCAAATTCTCACATCTGCATCTATTTGTTTATTATTATCTGCATACACTTATTATTCAGCTCCATCCTATATTTTGCAGATTCTGGGAAACACTGGATATTTGACAGGACTGAGCAAGACCACAGGCTCTGTGTTTTTAAGAAAAGCATCCTTTTGTAGATCCTCTGCAAGTGGCAGAAGAGGTTCTAGGGTTCACAAAAGCTTCTAAAACCATTCGTTTCCACATGCACTCCTCTGTAATGTACATGGCTTTATCGTGCTCACTTCATATGTCTTTCAGAAAATAAAATATATTTTATTCTTAAACAAGCAATGTAAGGAAATCTGACCCTTAGAGTCTTAGCGAGGATGATATCCAGAGGAATGAAAACCGGAAGATACTGGTATCCATGAAAGTATTTTATGAGCTGGTATGAAGGAGAATTCCCAATACAGGCACTTCCTAGAAGCCGGCTGAAATCCCTTTATCTTTAATTTGGTGACACAAAACAGAATGCCAATACAAGAACATTGTCACAGAAATGTCTTCCATCTGTTAGAGTCTAATTTTATTCTTCAAGTGACTGATTTGAATGCTTCAGACTTTAATACTGACTGAGAGATAAGTACCTTAAAAATACTCCTGATAATGTTGGAAAAATTCTCATCTTGTATTATTCAAAGATGGGCATTCATCTGAATGCCTGAAGTATCTTTCAGGAAGCGGGGGAGGGGTGTGGTAAATAGTATCTCATAAACTCAGTGATTGTATTCATCTATAGTTAGTAACAACGAATAAGTCACTTTTTCTTTTATATATTATTCAGCATGCATGTCAAAGAGTGTATGCATACTTACACACGTACATTTTTTTCGTGGGCATATTTGTATTCATTCATCCTTTTGAAGCTTTCGTGGGGAACTGGTCTAAATAGTGGCAGGCACTATTCCTGCAATTAGTATATATATTTCCTATTTCTCCTGTTGTTGTGATAAAATACCTTAATAAAAAAGGACTTAAAAGAAAGTTGGTTTTGGCTCACAGTTCTAAGGTCTAGTCCACGAGGCTGGGAAGAGCAGCTGGAACGGGAGGTGGCTGATTGCATTGTATCCACAAGCAAGAAGCCGAACACTGTGACTGCTGCTGCTTGGATCTCTTTCTTTTTATTCAGACCAAAACCAACCCTTGCTCATGAAATGGTACCACCCACATTTAGGAGAGATCTTCCCACGTAAATTAACCTAACTAGCTAATCCAAATAGGTATGCCTATTTGGTTCCGTGGTGATTCAAAATCCCAGGAAGTTGAAAAGATTAACCAACATGCCATACAAATTAGATCACAAAGTCTCACCCTTTTGAGTTCTATGCTTTAACCCAAAGAAGAATGCCACGAATTTGGGTGAGTTAAACATAACACACACTACATGGGATGCATGCATACTGCTGTATGTATGAGAGAAAATGGAAAGGGGAATAAGAAATGATAGTGAGTGACATAAAAATTTAAAATAGAGGCAGGGAGAGGACTGCAAAGGTATTTGTGCACACACACACACACACACACAGAGAGAGAGACAGAGAGAGAGAGAGAGAGAGAGAGAGAGAGAGAGAGAGAGAGAGAGGAGCATTATAGGAGTGATCAAGAGGGGAAGTGGCCAGCAAAGAATATGGTGGCAGAGAGTTTGTATAGGGTACTGTAGCAACAGGAAGTGGATTGAGAGGTCTGGGAGGTCATAAAAGGGGTGGGCACACAAAAGGAGGACTTTTGATTTGTCTTTGTGTTGGGGAGCCAAAGGGCGTTGTCTATGTGTATGCATATGTATGTACTGGTATGACCTCATTTAGTTTTAATGGGTTTGATTTAGAGATACTGTGATTGAAGTCAGCATAAAAAGCAGTAGGATCCTGGGTGTATTTTGAAGATCGAAAGAGCCAAGAAATTATTTGCAAAATGTATATGCAACAAAAGGGAAAGAAACGAAAGATGGTTGGGACACAGATACACAGAGGCATGCATTGACATGACAATGGTTGTGGGAAAGGGCTGAATCTGAGAGAATATTTTGTTAGGGTTCTGATACTTCATTTCTATGTCATGTTTTTCAGTAAGCAGACAAAATCAGACTCTAGCCACGTAGATAGTCCGTGCCTCTTATGCACCCAGGGAGACTAAGGACAGCATAGAAAAGCTTTTCTCTGATAGATGTAGGGGCCAGGTGACATATTTATGATCTGCCTGAGTTTTGCTCTCTCAAACAGAACTTTCTTTATGGAAGTCATCTCCTAGTCCAGAAATAAATTTGAGCATACATCTTCACGGAGCCTCTACCTGAATTCACACCCCAGTTGTGTGCCAGTTGTGTAAAATGGGAATAGCAAAGATCACATCATATTTTGTAGGGAGTAAATGAGCCCATCCAGAACAAGGCCTGTGCGTTGGCAGTACTGCTATTGTTTCTTCCAGCTTGAATCTTGAAGAAAATGTCAACTTTTTGCTATTACTTTGTTACTATTATATACATGTATTGAATACCCCTGGAATTAAAAATAAGAGGATATGACAGGGAACTTAGCTTAAAGTTATATGGCATGTCTTCCAATATCTGTACATTAATTAAAGTTATAAAAAATGTATTACTTAGAATTTATTGAAAAGCTAAAACCAAGAGATGTTTACACATTGTGTGTGTGTGGTGTGTTTCCCTAAAGCAGCCACACTTGTGCGTGGAAGATCCTGGTGACTGAGTGGCTGACTAAACTTCCTAATAGTGGCAACAATAGTTGCCATCGTAATTATTTGCTACTAATTCCTGTATCATCTTTGTGACTGTTTGAAATGTATTGTTGAAACCTAGCTAGCCAGTAGTTTCCATCAACATTTTAAATCCTCCCAACCCCTTGCCAGGAATGGTACAAGGGATTGAACCCAGATCCTCAACCATGATAAATCAAGCCCCTACCGTTAGATCCCTCTGAAACTAAGACTATTGTAATATCTGAAGCCTATGAAATAGACTTACATGCTTGCTCATACCCACCAACCTATTCAGTGTCTTGTCCCTATCAATGTACATTGATGTATAACCTTTTCTTTTGTGGCTATAAAAGTTCATATAACATTTCCTATAACAACTGATTGAGTAACCAGAGTCCACGCTCTGGATTTACAGCTACAAATGTTGTCAACCAGATGAGCTCTTACTTTGGATCAGAGGCTGTGCTTTTAGAGATCCTATATATAAGTACCCGGTACATTTTTCAGTCCTGAATTCAAATAGTTAATGAAACCTCAAAATTCAACATCGTTGCAAACACAGTGCAACAGTTACGGAATGTGGAAAATACTTTCAAAGGTGAAAAGGTCCACTGGTGCAACTTCAAGTAGAGAAAACTCGGTTCTGAAAAAGACCACGTGCTGGTTAAAATGAACAACGGCTAGATTTTGATGTTTAACACCATATGCTCGCCATAAAATTAACCCAGGAAGTTTATCCTAGATTCGTATGACGATTATTTCTTTGTTCTAGCTTCCTAGTCTGTTAAGGTTCAAAAGACTTGTTGAGACCCCAGCACGCCCCCTCTCCCATTACATATCTAGCCATTTGTGAGATGAGTAGATTAGAGCATCCCAAGGGACCATCCAGTCCACGCATGCCTTTTCGAGTGCCTTTTTTTCTTCTTCTTCTTAATAAGGAACAAGCGGTAGTCTCTCGCTAAGGGCACTGCCAAAGGAAACTCAGGACTTGGCCCAAGGCTGGGTTTTGGGAAGACTCTTCTTCGGGGTCCTGAAGGTCTAGCTTCCTCCCGCAGCCCCTCTAGATGGATCTCCACCGGTTCAGAACCGGGAGGCCACAAGGTGCGCCACGCAGAGGGAGAGGGAGGACCGGAACAGGGACACGGAGCAACAGCGGCGGCAGCTAACGAGAAAGAGAGCGTGTGGACTGCCGGTCCGGGGACGCGCGCGGGCGCGCTCGCTCGCTCGCTCCCGGCGGGGGCGTGGCTTCCGCCGGCGCGGCCCCGCCCCTCGAGCGCCGGGCGGTCACGTGACGGCCGCGCGCGCCCCCGTCCGCTGCGGGCTCGGAAGCGGAGGAGAAGAGACTGCGAGGTGGCTGCGGCGGTGGCCGAGAGGTGGGCGCCGGGTGGGACCGGTGAGGAGCGCGGGGGTCCGTGGGCTGCGGGCCTCGGCGGGGGGCGCTGCGGCTTCGTCGGCTGCGGGGCGGCGCTCGGAGTCCGCGGCGGGCGGCGGCGGGTCGGGGGCCGGTAGGACAGGGACGCCCTTGGCCAGCGCGGCCCGGACGAGCGCGCGGAGGGAGGCCGAGCTGGCGCAGCCCGGACCGTGACGGGCGCGGCCCCGGCCATTACTGCGCACACAGGCCGGGCTGCGGGCAGCGCCAGCGGGCTCGACCGGGCCTCCGTCGGCCTCGGGCTGCATGCCGTCTTCCGCCTGCCCTGCCGCGGCCGCCGCTGCTGCCGTGCCTCTAGGTCTCGCCCCAGCGCCCCGAATCGTCCCCTCCTTGCGCCGGCGGAAGCCGCCGAGCGTTCTTGTTTTGATGGCTCCCCTACCCCGAAACCACCCTGAGGGGTTGGAATACGAGTTGGGCCTCCCAAGCCGGGTGCATCTTGAGAGCCCCGGCCGTGGCTTTGTTCTGCTTGTTGGCTGCGGAGTTCTCTCCCTTACCCTCCACCCGATCTGAGAGCACACGGGATTCCCATTGTTGTCGATGTCTTATTTTCCTGGACTTTTTTTTTTTTTTTTTTTTATTAAAGAGAAAGGGCTGTGTGACATTGTTTTTGAGGATGTGGAAATGGAATCGTCCTCTATTTAGGTAAGATGTTTCCCCCACTGTAAGTTAGCACACGCATTCTGACTACTACATTTTGTCTTTTCTCAGGGTGCTCTTTTAAGTTTTTCACAAGTTTTCAGCGTTTTGTTTTCTTTTTTTTACGACATCGAAATACTAGAGAACTTAGGGAAAAAGAAAGCAAAAAGAACATAGAAAAAGGCTTCGTTCTTTGATTGACATTTCAGGTGCCAGGTCTGTGTGTGTTTCTCTCTCTCTCTCTCTCTCTCTCTCTCTCTCTCTCTCTCTCTCTCTCGTGTGTGTGTGTGTGTGTGTGTGTGTGTGTGTGTGTGTGTGTGTTTTGATTTGCAAACTGGATGTGCACCTGGAGCTTGGGCATTGAAAGGCATGTATTGTCATAGAATTTGAATTGCATAGACCATAACAGTAAATGATCTGTATTAGACTTTTCAAAGGACATATTAAAGAACAAATGAAGAAAACGACCCACACAGACTAGTAGTTATAGCGTGTAAAGAATCCGAGAGCTGTAAAAACACATGAAAATAGGTCAAGTAAATCTCATTTTAGAGAAAACTCAAGAGTAACTGCAACACAAAAGATGGAGTTTTGGATGTGTTTGCTTGGGTCTTGGATATCATGAACTTAAACACTCAGGTTTATTTATTATTTATTTGTTGTTATATATTATTATTATTACATTTATTTATTTATTTATTGGCCTGTGTAATGTGGGCCGAATGAAAACCCTGGCACTTAAACATTTGAATGAAGGTTTCTGTTTTATGCTGTTTAAGAACTGGGTAGAGTTGTAGTCATGGGGAAATGTCCCAAATAAATGGTCATTAAATATGACGCAAAAATAAATGATTTTTTTTTTTTCCGTAGGAGACATGTCAGGTGGTAAGGTGCTACTTTTCAACTATTTGGGTTTTTGTTTTGTTTTTGGTTTTTGGATCCAAGATGATTCCTTGACTTGGAGGAAGAAAACAATAGGAAGAACTTTTTCATATCCATATATGAGTTTGAAGGATTTAACAGATTTTCCTGTCAGTATTAGACATGGAAGATACCAAATCTTTTCTACCCCTTGCCTGGTCGCCTTCTTGATCACAGAGTCTGAATTTAGGTAACTGCTGGGTGGATTAGAAACAGTCTTTTTGAGCATAGACACTGTGTTTACACTAGTCTACAGTACAGCTTCCTTTGCTTTTTTTGTACACTCTCATTTACCTTTCTAGTTAGTTAATACAAAGCCCGTTGTTAAAGGCCCGTTAATGAGAACGTTTAGAGTTGTCGAATTACGGAGGGGAGAGCGAAGAAAAAGGTTAATAAGATGACTTTCTTAGTTGCAGAATGTTTGCCGGCCTGAGACACTGAGTGAGTGAAATAGATGCAAAGCCCACTTTGGAGAGAAGGAATTTAAAGGACTGAGACAGAAGGAAAGAGTCATAGGATGATGCTTGTGAAGGGTAGTCATACACAAGACAAAAGGATCCCTCAAAAGTATGGAACCCCGCTTAACTGAAGTGAGTTTTGACAGAATACTTGTTCCCAAACTTAACTTAGACTTTTAAAGAACCTTGGTGATGAAGTACAAAAATCGACACATTGTAGCAGGTACCTACTTGTGAATCTGGGAATCTTTCTTAAGAAATTTTAAGATGTGTTCGTTAAATCCCACCGGACTCTTTTCCTGTGTTTATAATAGATAACTATGTAAGTAAACATATACATAGTGAGGTTTGAAGTAGTACCCCTATCATTTCCTATATAATATATTCTGTTTTGAATAACTCTTATTTCATTACACCTTAACTTTAAATGAGAAAAGCAGAAAATATTCAAGTGTATATAATTTGACATTTATATTTTCATTTATATTGTGATATGTTCATCTTTTTCTTTGATTTGCCTTTTTTTTTTAAGAGCCAATATTTTATTCAAGTTTATTATCTAGGGACAATGGACTTAAAAAGTTTGGCTGGTTTAAAATTAATCCTAATCATTCACATTATTAATCCTCATATTAATCCGAAGTATTTACATTAGGCATTAAGAATGTATTCAAATAATTATAATTTGAATTTCCTCAGTAGTTACAATTTTAAAGTAATAAAATATGACTATTTTCAGTTTTTTAAATATAGCTGGATGGATAAAGATCTGAACATATTTATATAAAATCAGTCTGTCACTTTTTCCTCCACAATTGCTAAAGAACCTTGTTTCTTTTCTGTTTTCATGATACTTTATTCATTTGTATTGAATTTGCTATAATTTAAAAATCATTGTGGGAGTACTTACATATATTTGAATTGTATATGTTTGCTAAATTATTTCTAGCACTTAGCTTAGCATCACCTTCCTCAAAAAAATCCTCTTTTGAGTAAAATAAAAACACCTTTTTCTTTTTGGCTTGAAATGCATCTTGTTTGAAATAATGTGAAAATTATTTGCTGGCATCTTCATCTGACCCCTGAGTGTTACATGACATGTACACTTTGGTTTTGGTTTTGGTTTTGTTTTGCCTTTTGACATTGTAGTTTGCAAGATTGTAGTTGGTGGATCAGTTTGGCACCTAAACCTATCACAATGTATACAGGTTTGTTGGTTTGTTTGATCTGTATTTAGCATGTAGTTCAGTTTTTCTGTTTAGCAAGTAATAGTTTGTCAGCTTCATGTTTTAAGGGAGGTGTGTTAATACATAAGACATTGTAGATCCACTTTGGTGGGGATGGTGGACTTCTGGAGCACTTAGTATTCAGCAGGTCTGAGTTGTGTAGAATATATGGATTCCAGCGTATACACACACAAATGTATCCTAGTAATGATTTTATAATGGATACATATTAAAGTTATAAGACTGTAGGTACACTGAGTTATATAAAATATACTTTAAAATTAATTTAAGCTGTTTTTCTTATTAGCTTTAATGTAACTAGTAAAAAAAATTGAAATTAAATACTGGCTTGTTATAAGGTAATGTTAGTTTTTCCTAAGAAAAGGGTTGTTTCTTTGTGGTACTTTCTTTTTCTTTCTTTCTTTCTTTCCTTCCTTCCTTCCTTCCTTCCTTCCTTCTTTCCTTCCTTCCTTCCTTCCTTCTTTTTTAGTGAGAGTGTGTGTATGTGTGTGTGTGTGTGTGTGTGTGCGTGTGCGTGTGCGTGTGCGTGTGTGCGTGTGTGTGTGTGTGTGTGCGCGCGCGCTTGCGCGCACGCACGTGTTGGTCTGTGCTGGTGTGTGTTAAGGTAAAGCCTCAAGCTGGCCTAGAACTGGCACTCTCCCTGCTTTTGCCTCTCCAGTGCTAGGACAGTTTTGGTTTTCTTTTTGTTTGTTTGTTTTTTTCTTCTTAAAGATGTATACTTGAATTTGAACCCCATCTTAAAGTATCACTAGCTTCTAGACTTTCAGTTAGCCATATACTTTCTGAGCTTGATGTGCCTTTTTGGTAAATTGTATAGTCCCAATTTCAATGCTGTTTTGAGGATTCAGTGGCGGAACTGATCACCAGTGCTTCCCTGACTTCAGTGGGTGCATAAGTAGTTAGGAGATCTCACTCTAGTCTGGGATTCAAATTGTCATTTCCAAGGACCCCTCTGGTGGTGCTGATGCTGCTGGTCCTCTGAGACCTAGATTTTTGTAAGCATTTTAGTTCATTTTCCTTCCCCCAAATTACTACCCATATTTCTCAACTTTGAAAATTCTGTGAGCTAGAGAAATTGGAAAAGTCACCAAAACCTGCAAGGTTTTAGAAAATATGTGTACTATGCCCTCACAGAGATACTATGGACGTGCTATTTACATTGTAAAGTTATTCCCATTTAGCTGGAGCCAGGCTTGTGGATGGAATACTTTGACAGACTTTGTCTATAAGAGCCAAAGACTTTGAAAATGAATGCATAACTGGAGCAAAACAATTATAAGGTGCACTGAATAAATAATGGTAGTATTTGAGTTTACTGTATTATTAACATTGTTGGAGGAAGACATAAAGTCAATAGCTTAAAAATTTGTGAAAAGAATTTCTAAGAGTTTATTTTTTTTTAAGGACAGAAATATAGAGTGTAAAAGATATATCAGGCAAAGTAAATGTACTTTAACCATGTTTTGAAAAGATATTTTAGTTCCTGAGAAGTCATGTGCGGATGTTCCTGTGGTCCCTTGGGAAGCTTTTCTTTTTAATTGCTAGCCATCAGTACAGTAGATAGGTGTGCTAAGGTGAATGTGTTCTTTTAAAGACAGGATAAGACTGGGGAGAGAAAGTGGCCTTGTTCTAGTAGATTCTCGCTGCTGTTTACTGAGTTTTGCTAGTTCTGTAGGTGTCCAAATGCAGGTGTTCTTAAAGATTTATATGGGTTATTTTTTTGCTTCTGTTTACTTTGATCTTTTAAGTACAAACCAGTTGTAGAGATAAAATTTTTATGGACAAGATAGGTAAGTGAATAGGCAGGAACAGTTGTTATTTATTAAAGAGAAACAATATGTAAGTAAATGCATGGAAGAGGGAGAGAATTAAAAATAAGGAACATTTTTTTTCCTCTATATTTCAATGGGAGGAAAAAGGCACCTTTCCTACTTCTAAGCAATGATGTGCCAAAATTTTTATAAGAAATATGTGACCAAATTTTACAGGTAAAATTTCATCATCCAATTACCTATTCTTGGGTTTTCATTTGCATTCTGGACAATTGTTTAGTCATTAGCCAGGTGAATTTTGTGCTTGCTAAAAGGTAGAAAGATGGCAGATTCCAGAGCTGTAGCTGTAATGCTCAGGTACATTGTAGGTTCTTTAAAGGATTCTGTAACTTCATATATCTGGTAGTTTCCAGAAGAGTGCCTTCTCAGAGGAAACTGAAGTAGTTTATGTGACTTGAGTATTGTGGTATTTAAACAAACCAGTTGAAATCAACACAAATTGATTGGCAGTTTACCAACCATTTAAGGACATAACATTTGTCATGCCTCATGATTCTGTGGAAAAGTTAGTGTATAAATTAATAATGTTAATACTTGTGATAAGTTCTGTAATAGAAAAATATATACAATCCAGGAGAGGGAGATAGTGTGGGTGACCGTTCCTGTGCAGTGCAGTGAACGTCATTGGCATTTTAGAAGCTGTAACAGAGGAAGACCTTTAACGGCAGGAGGATGTACAAAATTACCAAGAGCTCTTCAGAGAACTCAGTACTTTGGTATAACTCTGGTATTACTGTGGAAGGCTGGTTGCCAAGGATAAATAAGACGGACTTATTTATTTAGGGTTCAGAGACCTAAAGCCTTTATTTTCCTAAGGAAGGAGTTTGCCTTTGTTGAATAGACTGGAAAACTAAAATTTGGTTTCTAGTTTAAGAGGACCATGATCCATTTTTTTCTAATGTATTACTCAGAGACTTCATGAATGAATTTAAGGCTGGTTACATAGTAGTATATAGGAAATTCCCAGACTGTTCGCTACAGAAGATGACAGGATTTGCTGTGACAGTATGTAGGGCCAGAGAACGTAATGATAGCTTCTTCTCTTTTTCTCTGACCATTAATTATATGGTTAAGGCATGGAAACTGACAAGGCACTTGCAAGATTCAGCAGAGGTAGGTGTTTATGTAGTACACAGAGGAGATGAAAACAGAGGTTTTGTTAGGGAAGAACTTTCAGATGATTCTAGATTGGTCAGGAAAGGAAATGACATCAGGAACTGTATAAAGGAAAGAAGATGGGGAAGTGGCCAGACGTTTCCATAACTAAAGAGCAGGTGTGGAAATGAGAAATCGTCTGGAAGGGCCACCACTTGTGGTCTGAGAATGGGATTGGGATTTCTTTTAGATGACAGTGCTAAGTGGTACTTTATTGCTGAGAGGAAGTAAAGTGATTTGAACTTAGGAGTTCAGAAGTTGAAAATAATGGACAGTTTTGTTTTTTAGACTCATTTCATCAGTATCTCAAGCCTAGAATCTACAGTGGGAGGGCCCCAAAATGCATATTTTTAAGAAGCTACCTACTTGTTTCTAATAAATGAATGTTGGAGCATGTTTTAAGGCCTGAGAAACTGGGCTGTTCAGTCTCAAGGACAGTTAAGTAGGTTGTGGGGCTGTTCGCAGATAGCATGAAGAGGATGATGCTATGTAGTGAAATGATGAAGGCAGCACAGCCAATGCTAGAGGCTCAGAGGAAGCCATGTGGAGACACTAGAATGTTTCCCTCTGACCTGCAGATGGCATTGGGAGAAAATGGGCAGTGTCTGTTTTGAGTAGGCTTGCATTGATGATCCTGTGTGACACCACTCAGCTTTTTCCACACCACAAAGGCAGGGTGTAAAAGCTGCTAGGAAGAGTAGAGTAGTGGCAACCATGCTATCTAAAGCCAGAGTAAACTGCAACACATTTAGTAGAAATGCTGGTTAGCCAGTTACATAGAAAATTCTTTGGCCTTGAAACAGATTTGTGGTTCTCTTACACATTTGGTGGGGAAAGCTGGCTTCTATTTAGAGGCCACAAGTGCTACATTTACTTTTAGCTATGAGAATCTTAGATAGGTTAGCCAACCGTGAGAGGCTTACGGAACTGAAACAGGATCCACATCACTCTCTTAGATTTACTGACTGCGGTTGGTCAATTCTTTAGTGATCATGTGCATGATGTTAAAGTAAGTTTTACGTGGAATGATTCGCCTCTTGAAGGAGATGACAACCAGAAGCTGATGGTGCTTTTGATTCCCTGGACAGGAGGTAGCTTGAGAAAAAGCTGCCAGAAAGGTAGTAAAATAAATAGCAGCATCCATTAGTTAATGTGCTAATAGCACCTGTGTAGGAAGGCAGAGAAGCTGACTCAGTACTAAGAATGGGCTAGTGACATATTGTTGCCATTTTGACTGCGTTCATACAGAACTTGATTATTTTATTTAAAACGTGTTGTAGTAGAATTGTAAGAAACAAGACATGCCCTTTAACCATTTGTACACTCAGTATAGCTAATTTTATTAACAATGTTGGATAGTCATCCTTCCTATCTATTTCTGGAAAGATTTCATATTCCAGACAGAAACCACGTACTTTTGAGGCAGGAGACTCCCTGTTCTCTCTTTTTTGGTCTCTGATAACCCTTAAGTTAGTCTCTGTGATGTTATCTATTCATACAGAGCTGAATATATTATTTCTCCCTTTGTCTGGCTCGTTTGACTTTAGTAACATGTTTTCAGGTTGCATCTATATTGGACTAACTTGATTCTTTTGTTCTGAATACTGCAATGCCATATTTCCTTTTTCCATTCATCTGCAAAGAACTTGTGTTCATCTTTCCACTGTAATTCTGTTATGAACTTTGGTATATGAAAGTCTGAGTCCTAGTTTTTGTTTGTTTGTTTTGTTTTGTTTGTATGGAATTGCTGGGGTGTATAATAATTATCAGAGATCCACAGGGGTGACATCATATTACACTTGTGCTAGCAGTCACTAAAGGTCTAGTTTTACTGCATCCTCAGCCACGTGTATTTTCACTCTGTAAAACGTGCTGTGGTCTGGTTTACATTTTCCTAATGACTACCAAGACTGAATTAATACCTTTATTAATTGGTCATTAATCATTGGTCATTTTCTTCTGAAAAATGATTTATCACTTTTATTTTCTTATTTATTTCTTATAGTTTCTTATTTATTTTTGTTTTTTTTTTTTTTCAGTGAGCTTAAGGGTTTTTTAAGTAGTCTGAAAATTCTTGATTTTCAAAAATGTCCTTCCTTTCTATAAGTTGTCAATTTTTCTTTATAAGGTCTAATTTATATATTCCTTTGTTCTCTATGCTATTGGTGTTATGTGTTTTAATGGTGCTGTGTGTTCCAGTGCTTCAAGAGTTTGCATTCTATTGGCTTCTAACATTTTAAGGATTTGATAATTTGCCCACTGATCCACTTTGAGTTAAGTTTTCTATGTTGTGTGAAGTGTGGATTGATTTGGTTGCTTGTCTAAATTGGGTTGTTCCAGTATTTACTGAGGAATTACTCTTTCCCTATTGAGTGGGCTTGATATACTTTCCCAAAGATCATTTGGCTATATAATATGTTTATTTCTCCATTTGGTGAAAAAAATTTATTTACATATTTTTATGTGTATGTGATTATATAAGTGTATGTGTATCACATACATGTAACACCCTATGGAGGCCAAAAGGGGGCATTGATTTCATATAATTGACAGTGTAGGTTGTGAGCTGTTGTATGTGTGCTGAGACTCACTCCCCCACCCCACCCCCAAAAATCAGTAAGTGCTCTTAACTGCTGAGCCATCTGTTTTCTTGATTCGTAATTGTAGTTTATTAACATATCTATGTATACTTCTATACCATAGTATCTTAGTATTTCAGTTTTATAATAAGTTATGACATTGGGAGGTGGCAGTTGTTGAATTTCGCTCTTATTTTTCAAGATTCTTTGAGCTAACTCTATGTGAACTTAAGGACTAGCTTTTTTCTTTATGCAAAAAGGCTGGTGAGATTTTAGTAGGAATTTATTCAGTCTTTAGACCACTCTGAGGAGCATTTGTCTTTTCATGGTCTCCAGATTATGATTTGCTGGCTGACTTTTTTACTTACTCAGCCCTATTTTATTTATGTCATAAATATTTTACAGTTTTTCAGACAAGCTTTCCTTAAGTCAATCCAAAACTAATTATTACTTTCAATGGTCTTTTTCTTTAATTTCCATTTTGTTGACTGCTATTACATAGGAACACACTACTGGTGTTCTGTTGTTGGTTGATTGCTTGAAGTGTGTGTGGTGTGTGTGTGTGTGTGTGTGTGTGTGTGTGTGTGTGTGTGAGAGAGAGAGAGAGAGAGAGAGAGAGAGAGAGAGAGAGAGAGAGAGAGAGAGATTGACTCTTGAGACTTACAATCTACAACATTACTGGACTTGGTTATTCAACTTCTTCTTTTTATAGAGAAAATGGTTTATTTTCTATCAGCAAAAGTGAAAATGTATTTTAAAGTCTTATTCTGTTACTTTGTATGGCTTTAGTGTTTCTTCAGTCTAACTCATCTGCTAGATCTTCCATTGTGTTAATAACAGTGGTGGGAAAGAGCATCCTTGTTCCTTGTCTTCAATTTTATTTCAATTTTAAAATAAAAATTGCCAGTATATTTATTTAAAGGGTCATACTAAACTAATTCTATGGATCTTAGTTTGTATAGGGATTGCTGTTGACACTGGTTTTCTTTTGCAGCACAGAGAATGAACCAGCAGTGCAAGAGAAAACACTACAAATTAGCTGACAGCTGGTAAAGAAGATGCTTTATTTTTGTAGCCTGTGCCTGTGGGATCTGTGATGGAAATGTGAGTATAGCCTCTAGAGCGTCACAGTTTTGCCGAAGCTCCAATGGAGTAAGATAAATGCAGAGAAAATGCTTGTGTTTACTTTTAATTGTGCAAAATGAAATTTTATTGACTTACCAGTTCTTTATAGGGAAAGTAGTCCTATGCATATTAAATGATTACAATATAGATTTCTAAGTTTCCACATAAGGATGCTATGATAAGTTAAGTCTAAAAAGCTGGAGGCGTGTGTTTTCTACCTTTGTATTGCATAATAATTTACTTAAGTAACCAAGGTAAGAGATTTCAGCTTTTATTAAAATGAGAAGCTTTTATTAAAATTTCTGGAGTTTGGAACTAATTACTAAAAGTGTTTTTCATGAAATTTAAATTTTTTTTATACTGTTATACTTGTGTTTAGATTTAGAAATTAGTACATCATTTTTATTCATATCAATTGGTCTAATTTGTATTTTCATTTCAGTCTTGTTTTCCTGTCATTTAGGCTTTGTGTAATATGCCTTCAGGGGTTTGACAACCTTGAAGCTGATTATATTAAAGTTCATTATATTCATGAAATATTTCCTACAATCAACACCGTAATTTTAGATCATGGGAAATCAAACTTTGTTGACTTTCAGTCTTGATCATTACAGTGTTCAGATTCTTGGACTTTTGAAGATACTATTTCGCAGTCTCAAAGTTGGACACAGAAGCTAGTTTGTTACCCCTTTTTCAGTATAATAACTCTGCCATTAAAAGTATGACTGTGTCATTCTAAGTCAGTGTTGAGAATCAGATAAGAGAAGAATGGTCCTATAAGTCGCTTTTTTTTTTTTTTAATATTGGAACCAGTGAATCTTGTATATTGTGTATTCTACACCCAACACACACACACACACACACACAAACACACACGACTGGAGATGACATTCAGGACCTTGGCCTTGTGGTTGCTAGGCACACTCCCTACAGATGAGGCAGATACCTCCTTCCCACCCATGTGTATGGTTTATGGGTGGGATTAATCTTGTAGACCATGGTCACCAGAGAACTTATGATAGCCTAGTAAGTGAGATGAGACAAATATGTTATCAATTAAATGGTAGTGCAGGTGCCAATTTGAGATAACAATGAGATGCTTTTGGAGCTGAGAAGAAGAAATTAATATCATGTAAAGGACTGAGAGGGAAGAGAACAGAAAGAAAGGGGTACTAAAAAAAAGATGCCTAATATTCTGGTGCTTTAGGATATCAAGAACTGATAGTATATATGAGTGGAAGAAAGAGCCATCAGTTAAAACAGTGAAGGTTTATTTAATACTTAGTACCAGGTGCCTGGTGTGTATTTTCCTTGGGTTGCTGAATTTAATCATTAAACCTAAGAGTAGCCCTATCTATGTTGAAGAAGCAGAATTAGAGAAATTAAGTCATTTCCCTACAGCAGTGTTTACCAAATTTCTCTAAGTATAATTGCTTGGGACACATATAGTTATGTGTATAGTAAATCCTTTGTATCTGACTTTGAGTGAAATGTATGATACGGCCTTTGTGTGTGGCTTTGAGTGAAATGTTTCAGCAAAGCCTTTGCTATGTTTGTCCTATTCAGTAGGCTGAGAAATGGTTTTGAGACTGTTTGAACCTTGAAGAAATGTCATCTTGGAAAATCTGTACTTGGTGCTATGTGAGAGCTTTCAGCTGCACAAATCTTGGTCTGAAGACACTCCTGGCAAACCTGGAGTTCTTACTTTTGATCATGGCTAGCCATGATCAGAAGAGCCTGAGATTTGTGTGGGCCGTTTGCTCTCTTGGGTAGCAAAGGCAAGATAACTTTGGTAGTTGGAACTTTTCCCAGCACTGATAAACATTGTATAAGGTTTGAATAAAATGACTGGGAGTGAGCTGTCTGGGGTTAGTCTTTTCCAAGAAGGCTGAACCCCTCTGCTTCTTTGTGTAATAAAGTGTTAGCATTTTGGTGAGCTTCTCTTTTGTACTGCGGCATCTATACCAACATCAACCAATGAGCCCAAATCCAGACCCCTGGGTTCAAAAAGAGCACACTGGTTAATTCTTGTTGTTAGGCAAGTTTAGCAAGTGTTAATATAAAGAAAAACAGTATAACTAAGATTTTAACTGTTTCAGTGCTGTTTTGTGCTTGGGAAATTCTATTGGATTATGTATACAGGAGGAAACTCTTACAGGTTGAGAGATGACTAATAAGCATGACTGAGCAGAGGAGAAGCCAGGGAGAGAGAGGACTAAAGTCTACTGGAAGGTTTGTATTTTGTACAAGGGGTAGCTAAGGGTCAGGAATTAAGTTCACAGGTTTTGGGATGAGAGGCGGACTCTTAAGTGAGTTGTGGGCAGGGGTTAGGTGAGCACTAAGAATGGTGATTTATCCAAGGTGGAGAGCAAACAAACCCCAATATACTGGATTTAGGGAGTAGATAAGTTTGTCTTCCGTCAAATTAAAGTTCAAGTGCCTAGAGAACTTTGAGGTGGAATTTTGGAATACTGAATTGGAAATACAGGTCTGAGGTAGAGCATTTCCAGATGTGAGATGTGCGAAGTTAAACCCATACCCATGAGCTACTCAGAATACTGACCAAGCATATAAAGAATGCAACAGGGAATACCTGTAGAGTCTTGAAGGAATACTGATATTGAAGGGGTTCTAGAGAAAAGGGAAAAAGAAACTTAAGAGATGAATTGAGAATGTGCTAAAGTCCAAATGAAAAGCGGTTTTAGAAGAATGGGTTCAAGTTATTAAGGTAAAGGAGGTCATTAATTTTGAGTTGCTCATCAAGAGTTCTAGAGGAGTTAGAGCATGGTATTGATTACAAACCTAAGGGGTTAGTTTTGCAAGTGGCTGGCAGAACCCATCCTGAACCAGGAGTAAATGACAGTAAGGCAGAGTGCAAGCACAGCTGTTTTGCTGATGATTCTTTGGCTGTATAGTTGATCAGTGATAGCAGGAGTCAGAGTGTTTCATAACTAGGAGGGATGAGGAAATCTCATAGCCCTCTTTGACACAGTAGGAAATAAAGATTAAAGATGTCTTGGCTAAATTACTGGGAACAAACTTGTGATCTCTGACAGTCAAAGCAGAATCGGTGAGGCTCTGTGCAGCCTAACTTAGGGGTTCTGCTTTCATTTGCTTTAGTTGACACCCCTCTTGCCTTTTGTGGGGACATCTGCTTCCTGTCTTCCTGTGGATTTCTGAATCTCATGCAAGCTGCTTACGATTTGAAGTGTTGGGTAACCAAAGGTTTTGTACCTGATTTTCCTGCTCTTGTCACTCATTTCCATGTGTTTAAGAACCATGTATGTGTTTGCTGACTCGTAACCAGATGGTGATATATGTGGACCAATTTTAACTTTTTAAATAAGGTTTCATCACATTCTTAATAAGACTGTGATCTAAAAATCTGTTTAAGACCTATTAGCAGTGAGAATAGTGTCTGAACTCATTAAGGGAAGATAAATTTTTACATACTTCTTACAAAGTACATGTTATACATTTAATGTGTCCCCTCCCTACAGGGAACCACTTCCTTCCTTGTACTCCGTGGTGTTCTTGTGCTCAGCTCATTAAGTGTTTGCTGTACAAATGTAAGGACCATAGTTCGGATCCTTGGCACCCACAAAAATGCTGGGTGGGTAAGATTGTAATTTCAGCACTTGGAAAGCAGAGGCTACATCCCCAGAGTAAGCTGGCTAGGCAGACTAGCCATAATGGTGACCTGTAGTTTTGTTTGCAGATACTGCCTCAATGAAAAGATGGAAGCAATTGAAAAAGACTCCTGAAGTCAGCCTTAGGTCTGTATGTACATAAGACCACATGCACGCCACACACAAACACGGAAAAAAAAGGAATTTCACTACAATTAATTTTTTTGATATAAATTTCAAGGAATGAAGTTTTTTGAGACCCTAACAAAAGGTGTACATGTCAGTTCATTTGGGTTAGGCAAGGAGAGATACACGGTGTTGATTATAGAGGGGTTAACAAGCATATGCTTATACTTACAAATTCTTGTTTCAAAGTAGATCTTTGAAAGTATGACAAAGTAATGTGAAACTCCTGGAGTGAGAAATCTATTAAGTTGTATTCGCTTAATTTATTTTGAATGAGTTAGAAGTTACACTTTCCTGGTTTCTATAACATGGAATTTCTGGAAAGGAGTCTGATAATGTCATTAAGGGTTGAAAAATAATATATACATTAAGCATTTCTGTCATTCCTTTCCATAGGTACTGTGTGTGTCCTTTCCTCCTTTGAGTTCAGTCTAATTTACAAATTAGTATAATTTTGAAGGTGTCTTTTGAAAATCCAGTGCTGTAGGCAAAGGCAGAATAACAGTATCTAAGATTGAAAGGCAAAGGATATTCTTCCTCAGTTTTGAAAGTGTAAGCACTTTTATTGGCTAACCCCTTTAGAGCCACTGGACCTAATCTGGAGTGGTCTTGGACAAAAAACAAAAGTTCTTAGCACAGTTAAGTTTGGAATGGTCTGGGTTTAGCATGGCAGAATGAAATAGTAAAAGCATCACTCATTTAAATAGCAGTTGATTTGTGATTTCTAATCTCTGGGATTGTCACCTCCATTTTTCAGTCTTTGTTCCTGTCTCTAGTCACCTGTTTTCTTTTTATCTGTGGTTTTATATCTATGGAATAAGAATTAAGTCATGCTTCTTTAGCCTAGTAAAAATAGGCTTTCATGATTTGTTTTCAGTCTGACTTTCATCTCCTCGATCTTTTGATTTATGTTTGCCTGAAATCTCCACCATCCAGGCCCCCACCTGCCCATCTCAAACTTCCTAACTTACATCTAGATATGGGAGCTTAGTCAAAAAATTTCTGTTTTATAATATGTGTGCTCATGGGTTTGCTTTTTTAAATAAGTGTTTTGTTTTAGCAAACACTTGCAAGGTCAGGTGGGAATACATAGATCATACTGGAGGGAGTCCACAGGATGGCTTGATGCCTGACAAGAGGAAATCTTGATAAATGACTTGACTACCAGACCATTTAAGGGTCCTAAGAGAGTCTGGATTATCCTTTTGAGAAAAGAATGTGACTGAATTAAAAGGCATGTGTGGGATATAACAATGTGTGTGATAATTTATGAATGGTAGAATGGGTATTACATGGTTTGAGCAGATAGAGGATGATATTAATATGACTTACTGATGTTTTGAGTACATTGAGGTATAAGTACAATTTAGGAGCTAAATTACTGGCTTGAATAAACATCTAGATGTGTCACCTGATGGCTAATTAAAACAAGGGTAGCAAATCACTGTTATAATTTGAAGAACCTAGCTGTTTTCCTACTCATCTTCATACTGATTCTGAAGTGAACATGGAGTAGATTTCATGTTTTCAAAGATTTGCATTTAATTCTGTCTTAGTATTTAAGATATGGTATATATGCTTTGGTTAATTTTGCTGCTTTGCCTAATAACTATACTACTTTTCATTGGTTTCTACGTCAACATACAACTACAAATGAAAAAAAGTTGTTTTCTGTATATTGAGTTTTTGTTTTCTTTCACTTTACTACCCTTGTTTTTTTTGCAATAAGAGCATTATATAGCCCTGGCCAACTTTGAATTTGGTGGTCTCTTCATATTTTATAGCATGTGGTTTGTATGGAATGGGCTTACTGAGTATTTTCTGAACTAGTGAATTAAAATATAAGAAAAGTTTAAATCTGATTACAATTTTTTTTCTCATTTCCATAGGATGGCTGGCTGTGGTGAAATTGATCACTCAATAAATATGCTTCCTACAAGTCGGAAGACGAATGAGTCCTGTTCTAATACTGCACCTTCTCTAACAGTTCCCGAGTGTGCCATCTGTCTACAAACATGTGTTCATCCAGTCAGTCTGCCCTGTAAGCATGTTTTCTGTTATCTCTGTGTAAAGGGCGCCTCATGGCTTGGGAAGCGATGTGCTCTTTGTCGACAAGAGATCCCTGAGGATTTTCTTGACAAGCCAACCTTGTTGTCACCTGAAGAACTTAAGGCTGCAAGCAGAGGAAATGGTGAATATGCGTGGTATTATGAAGGAAGGAATGGGTGGTGGCAGTATGATGAGCGCACTAGTCGGGAGCTAGAAGATGCTTTTTCCAAAGGTAAAAAGAACACGGAAATGTTAATTGCTGGATTTCTGTATGTTGCTGATCTCGAAAACATGGTTCAGTATAGGAGAAACGAACATGGACGTCGCAGGAAGATTAAGCGAGATATAGTAGATATACCAAAGAAGGGCGTAGCTGGACTTAGGCTGGACTGTGACACCAGTACTGTAAATCTAGCCAGAGAGAGTTCTGCTGATGGTGCGGACAGTGGATCAGCACAGACTGGAGCTTCTGTTCAGCTTCCAGTGCCATCCTCTGCAAGGCCCCTAACATCAGTTGATGGTCAGTTAACCAGCCCTGTAACACCGTCCCCTGATGCAGGCGCTTCTTTGGAAGACTCTTTTGCTCATTTACAACTCAGTGGAGACAGCATAGCTGAAAGGAGTCATAGAGGTGAAGGAGAAGAAGATCATGAATCACCTTCTTCTGGAAGAGTCCCAGATACCTCTGTGGAAGAAACCGAGTCAGATGCCAGTAGTGATAGTGAGGATGCCCCTGCGGTGGCTGCACAGCACTCCTTGACCCAACAGAGACTTTTGGTTTCAAGTGCAAACCAGACAGTAGCTGACCGGGCTGACCGATCAGTTGCAGGGGGTGGGACCATGAGTGTCAATGTCAGATCCAGAAGGCCTGATGGACAGTGCACAGTGACAGAGGTTTAAACAAATGTCTTCAGCACCACACTCAAGGGTAAAATGGATACCTGTAAATTTCTGCCCACATAACATTATACTCATCCTTAGTAGTGCATTGTGGGAGTTGGGGTGGGAAGGGATATGGGAAGGACAGACCTGAAATTAAAATGTCTAACATGCCTCTGCTGAAATTTATTTAATGTGAGGAATTGGGGTGTTGATAGTTGAGAGTGGTTAAGTATAACACAGTTTTCTTGACATCTGTTTACTTTATAGTGTATTTTTTTAAGTCTTTAGTTCTTTTGGCTAATGTGTCCTTGTGCATTAATGGTCCTCATCTGACTCTTGCACTACCTTATTTTTCTGCATGGATTGGTATAAAATCTTCACCTAAATTTGGCACCTGTGAGATACTTGATTATCATTATGAGCAGGAAGCTTAATGTCAAAAATAGAGTGAATTTGGGATTTAAAACTAGATGACTAACAAGTACTTCATATTGGTCTTATTGAGATAGAAATGTAAAGCTGCAGCTAATAAGTTTCAGAATCTGTAACACACTTCATGGTGTTCCTTTCCATAAGATTTGCTGTCTTGTCCTTGTACTCTGAGGTTTCTCTTAGTCTGCATTTTTCTTTTTGATTAAAAAAACTTTATAATTTAATAAATACTAGAGTTTATCAGAAATGATTTGTTTCTTGTTTGAGTTTGGAAAAGGGATGGGGGCACTTTGCTATTTGTGGCTAGAGAGCTTTTAAAAGGTGAGGTTTGAACTGATTATATTCTATTCAACCTGTCCCTTACTCAGAAGTCAGTCTGATTCCTTCAGAAGAGAATATGGAAAGAGAAGCTATCAATGGGTACTGTGTTTGGAATAAACAGATGTGGAAAAAGATCCAAAGGCTGTGGGATTGAAATTTCTCAAGCGGCTAATAACATTAATTTACATTTCCTTTACCAGTCTCTGTCAGTTGGGTTACTGTCTGGGCTACACAGAGAACTTAGAAGCATAGTGTTATAGATCCAATAAGTCCAATTTATATGGCTTGGCAAAGTAGGAAGTACTGACGAACACAAAATTGTCAGTTTGTCTTGGAGAAAACACATCTATCTATGTTTCCTTTAAAAAGTGGGATCCTGTGTTTACATACTTCTAAATTGTATTAGGATTATCAAGTTAATGGAGTGCTAAAACAACAAAAATGTCATTATTTTGAGTGTCTTTTACTGTCGCGCCCCCGCTAGATCAGCAAGGAAGATGCGACAAACCTGATCCTTCTCAACAGCCTTTATTGGAAGCGCTCTTTTAGATTTCTGGGAGAGACCTTGAATGCCCAGAACGGGCTGCTTATATACCCCCAGCCCTGGGCGGAGCAAAGCGCATGGAGGTGCACGATTGGTCAATTTGCAGTGCCTCATATGCATACCCCTCAGCATACCCCGCCCAGGAGGGGGTGACTGGTCAGGTTTGTGGTACCCTAGTGGTACCTCATTTGCATGCCCCGTTCGGGAGGGGCTGGAGCCAAATTCCAAAGTGCACTGCGCATGCACTGGTAGTTACTACCAGAGCCTAAGCAGCTGCCATCTTGGATTGCCGCGGCTGGCACGCGAATAGGAGTCAAAGCGGCAGCGCTGACAGATCTGCGGCTCCGTTTAGTCAACGTCAGGTCGGCGGCTTACATTTTACCTCTTGTTGAGACTGGTTAGAAGTTAATTCTTACACAGTTTTTAATAAGTGAATTCTGAAATAGACAAAGTTTGGGATATTTGTTTATACTAAATTTATTTATTAAAAGATAGCCACACAAAAATTAAAGTTAGGTACTACTCAAAATAAATCTGGTGAAAATGAAAAGGATGCTTCATGAATATTTAATAATTTCAATTTAAAAAACCCTATCAACATTAGTGTTTTACTATTAACTTGAAAATTCCAGGGACCAATACAGTGCTACTCTGTATAGCAGCCGGTGCTGAGTACAGTGGCTTTCACTGTTCAGTAGTCTTTTAAAATAGAAGATGGTTGAAAAGACCAACAAAAGCTCCCACACCAGAGGCAAGATGCACCTTTTTTTCTTTAAATGAAGAACCATTTCCCATCAGAATCCTAGGTGCACAGAGGATTTTCTCTCTCTCTCTCTCTCTCTCTCTCTCTCTCTCTCTCTCTCTCTCTCTCTAATATTTCTTACATGCCTCTCTAATTTCTCCCAGCTTTTTGCTTCATCTGAAAGATTTACGAAGGTCCTGTAAGTCTGTTTTTAACTTTGCTTTTGTAAATTATTTCACCTTAAGAAGGACTGAAACAGCCAGAAACAGCAGTATTAACAAGCATTTGGGAGGCGGTCACAGGAGGGTCTGGAATTCAAGACTACCCTTGGCTGTGTAGCAAGTTTAAGACCCTTTCTTAAAGGTTAATTTAGTATGTCACAAAATATAAGCCCAGGCTAAGAATTACTACAGGAATGTAAAAATTGGTAGAAGTATTAAACGGTGAGACAAACAGACAGACAGCAGAGCACTGATTTGAAATATGGAGAACGCCACCCAAACTAAATAAGCATCTAAGCAGTCCCCTTCGGATGATTTCTGCTGCTTATTTCTAGTGTCATCTCACCTCCATGCAGGCTCCCACTGCAGCTTCACTTGCAGGACACTCACATTTCAAAAACTACTTAGTATGTTTTCCTTTCTTAGCAATAGCCTCTAAATTTGCAGGTCCACCCCACAGTGTTTCCAAAACATCTCGTTCATTCTGTAATGCTTCCTCTAAATACAATTCTCGGCCAGAACAGACAGATTTTTTTAAACCCCTAATGACTTGTGGGGGTCCACTGACAAATTGCTCCAGCCACTTTTGTGCCTGTTCTAGAGCTGTAGCTTCATCTGAGGACTGTAAGACGTCATCAGCCAAGCCTATATTTAAAGCTTCCTTGGAATCCAGTTTGAGAGTCCCACTTAACACTTTGAGAGTTTGTCTGCTGCCAATGATTTCAACCAGCCGGCTGGCACCACCCCAGCTCGGAACTATACCCATCTCCTTGTGGACAAATCTGATCACACTTTCTTCAGTCATTAACCTGTAAAAACAAAAAGGAAAAACTAACTACATGTATATACTAGAACCATAAAGTAGTCAATGCTCCTGGCCTGACAGGAAATCACTGATCTTTTTAGGCAGACATAAAAACGTTGGAAAAATGTCCCAGCTAGAATTTAACTTACCATATACTACTCAACAAACACTTGCTTTTAAAAGTAACATTTTTGTTTCAACTTTTCTAAATTTTGATAAGAACACAGCCTCTTATTTAAGGAACTTTATGGCGCCAAATTCTCAAAAGTAACTGTGATATAAATACTCTTCATTTTTATGGTTGAAAAAACTTGCAAAGGAAGCCAATAGCTCATCCAAAGTCGTACAGCTTTAGTTAACACCAGGATTTGACCCCTAGATAGTTGGCGTCAGTGTCTGGATGCAAATCTCACAGCATAAATCCAAGCTAGACCGAAGCAGAAGCAGCAGGAATGACCATAAAGAAAATGGCAGTAGCTTGGATTGGCAGTAAGTTCCCATAGGAGTTATACCCAACTAGTGTTTTTATGGATGGTACAATTCATAAAGAGAATAACTGGTGGATGTAGAAAGAAGCTTCACATCTAGTTACTTGTGTAACCAGGGTCCTCCAAGTTCTAGTGTGTACATTATCTCTAAGATATTTGTGCAATGTTTTTGTTGTATGCAACAATGGAAAGCTTTTTTTTTATGTGAAAACTTAATTTGAACTAACTGTCAAACTGAAATTTTAGTATTTTCCTAAGAATAGTCATTTTGAAAACTACTCAGTAAAAAGGAAGAGCTGAAGTGACACATTGCCTTCCAGCACACTGTACATTCAACTATGGATGGCTTAGTTCCCATAGTACCAAGTGTCTTACACTGCAGCCTGACCTTGAATCATGAAACACTACAGTGGAGAATTCCTGCAAAAGCCTAGTAACCCACTGGGAACCTTTGTCCTCAGAAGTTTTGAGGACAGAACTCAGAGAAGTTCTGGAAGTACACCAGAAATGTGTCACAATGATAAGCAATTGCTTCTACTGGAAATGGCTTCAAGAAATAGTTTTAAATGGGTATCAAGCAGAGCAATCTTCATCAAAAGGACCTGAATCTAATCCCATAATGGCAATCTGCCAAAAATTTGAGAAGGAATTAAATTTGCAAAATATAATGTCTAACAGTGTAGAAACAGAAATATTTGCTCCTCTTAAGTAGCATAATTACTTAAATATGCTGGGTTTTAAACCAAATTTTGGAATTGACACGTGTCGGCTTAGCTATGACAACTGAGAAAATGATGTAAGGAGTAATCTTATTTGTAGCAACATAAAAATGAGTAAGACAGTGCATATTGGTACAGTGTAGATAACACTGCATGAGCTCCATAACTTCTAAGAAACCTAGGCAACCATCCTTACATTTGTTTTATTTTGTTTCTTCATTTTTACAAGGTCACTTTTGTCAGTTTTTGAAGATTTATCACATTTTTCATACGTATGTGGGCACATATCCCATGGCATGTGTATGGAGGTTATACCATGTGAGTCTTGTGGCTGGGACTTGGTTGGGTTGTCAAGGCTTGGTGGGAAGTGCCTTCAGTCACTGAGCCAAACTCATGGCCCCAAGTTTGCCCTTTTTGAATCCTATTTTACAACTAAAAAATCCTCAAAAGATTCTTGTAAAAGCATGCACAATAATCTGACATGTTCTTTATAAATTACATAGCTAGTATGCTTGTGTTGACATACCCTTTAGTATGCATTAAAAATAATTTTGAAAATCCACTAGTGTCTCAACAGTGACAGATCATAGCACTTAGCAGAAAACCTTTTACAAGATTCTTTATTAGCCTCACAAAGTTAAACTTTAAAAATTTCAAGCCTTGGAAAATATAATTCAAGAGAAAATTATGGAATCAAATAAGATATATCTCAAAATAAAAACTGCTTCATCACCTTCCAGGATAAGAAGTAATTCACATGCAGTTACCTAGTAGTAACTAGGTACGTATTGCTATTGCTTACAGCTAGGGAGAGTCTATGTACCCATAAAGAAGACTTAGCCCTTATAATTATAAAGACATAATATTCCATTTATAAAACCAGTAAACTCCCTTTGACATAAAAGTTCTATGTGCCATTGACATATGGCAAGGAAGAGATGAAATTCATCAGATGTTAGTACGTTTCTTACAGCTGTTTGGATGGAAGAGTTGTAGCAAAAACTGCCCATACTGGGCAGACTACTATTTTGCGTGTATATAGGGACACATACACCACAACACACCATGCAGGCCTCAAGACAATGTAAGGGAAATGGTTCTCCACTTTTGCCATGTGGGACCCAGAGATTGAACCCATGTATCTTTACCTGCTGAGCCATCTCTGTGGCCTGACAGGTACTTTTGACAGGGATGCAGATCTAATACTGACCTAAGAAAGGAAAGACTACTCTGTGCTTCTACTACTTTCTGATGAGTTAACCCCAAGTTTCGGGGTTAGTAATCATACCCAAGAACGCTTTTAAATGAACTTAACAAACTACTCAACAGGACGTGTTTTATAGAATATATACAAGAAAACCAGTATTTAAAGTGTTCACTGATGAAGAAAGGTATTGTGACCTGTGATAAAAGGCGGGATATGTACTGAACTAGAAGACTGCAGAGCTTTCCCCTGCAGTGCATGGAGACTCTGCCAGCCTCTGGAGCTGGGCTTCCTAACACAGTCTTTCTGGCTTCACACTGCACCCCATAGAGTGCAGCCAAGGAACAGGACACACAGACAGAGGAAGAGGAATATCATTATGTAGCTGCTAAGCAGTTACTTGCCCTCTCTTGGCCTGAGTTTGCTTGTCTATAAAGCAGTTCTTATACCATAGAACATTAGTTATCAAGTGTGTTCCTATATAATAAATACTTAGAGCATGCAGTTTCCAATTCCTTTATAAATAATATTTTAAAAATCTATGATACACTACTATAATGTACTTTTACTTAGAAATATTAAAGCCTCACACACAATAAGTTTTGTGTATTAGCTTTTGTTATAATTTCATAGAACCATTAATTAGCACAGAAACACTGTCTGTAGGAATTCTAAATTGTTTCCTTGTCTATTATAGTATTATATAATCCTTAATTTGTTTAAAATTAGAACAACTATCTTTACACTGTGAAACCCAGTATGGTAGTGGGCCATCTTCAGTGATGATTACGTGAATGGAGACCATAAAATAGACATATGGTTTTTGTCTTTCCAAATTTTGTTTATCTAGACATGGGATTGAAGTAGAAGATTCAAACTGATTATGAAGGGGGGGAAAAAAAAACAGACATTTATGCCTTTAAGGTTTCTTAAGGGAAATTAGGAAATATAGGTAACAACATAAACATTAGAAAGATCACTGCACTGGTATGAGGAAGGTTAAGTGGAACAGGACAGACAATGCGTATCGACTATCTTTCCGGGAAGTAAAGTTTGTTAAAAACTAGTATGAACTTGCTATTGACTTACCTGGGTTATCTCTCTAGCCCTCGGCCTTTATTCTCTTAGGAAGATTCACATGAAATGTCTGATTCAGGAGAATGTTTCTGACAATTACATACACTAAATCTATTACCAGCTGGTGACTGAGGGGTTGGGAAAGGGCTATTATTCATACTAAGTTATTCCATCGGCCAAACTACTTTTTCCCTGGAAAGAGAAGCGCTGCTTGGGTGAAAATGTCAGCGGAATGGACTCCAAACAGTTACCGAGGCTAAGAAAGCTAAGGACGTTACAGGAGCCACAGTGCATACTTTAAATAGGAACTTCCCTTTTGAGTGCAGTGCTATGAAAGCTTTTGATGTTTGCAGATACTCATGTAAGTCACTGGGCATAGAGATAACTAGTAAGGCACTGGGAGTAATATCAGCCAGTGTGACTTGCATTAAGGTTCCACTTTGTTGTGGCTGGAGCTAGTAACAAAGTGTATTCAGCAGGCAGTCCTTTCTGGAGCCCTTACTTTTAATACTGTAGATGCTCTTGGGATGTGGATTGAAAAGGGTTCAGAAATCCAGGATGATGATTTTCAAACATGTATGGTAATAATCAGTTTTTTCTTCACTTAAACAAAACTGGTTTCTATTATCTTCTCTACAGAAGGTAACACACCTAGCAACAGATCCTATATATGAGTTACCCAAACATATATACCAACAAGAAAGTTGATTTAATGAAATACAGCTAAAAATTAAGACCAGAAATAAATTTATCAATTTTAAGTGTATACCAAAATAAGATTCCCAATATCACTACTCTATAACAATTATTAAGTAAAATAAAAATTGCACTGAGTTTAAGCCTATGTGATACCATGGCAGAGGCTTTGATAACTTAGATAGCTACTAATGACTAATGGGCAGGTATCAGCATTGCACAGTTCAAAGGGATAGTTCACCTCTAATCAGACAAGGTAGAATGACATGAGATGTCACCAGTCCACTCACAGGAGCATGCAATCTGAAACAGAAAGTGTTTACTGCCATACATTTATATTTAAATTTTTTAGATTGTAGTTTGACTACAGGTAATTTGTAACAAAACTTGCAAAATCTTGATAAGAGGAGGGATACTATAACTAACTGTGGATACATTCTTTAGTAAATAACAAATACATACTACTAGAAAAATTTTTAGGAACCAAAGACATGCATTTTTTGTAGATGGCTATACCTGGCTTATAGAGGTGTGAAAAAACGTTGAGCTAACACTGGCATTATTTCCATAAAAGTGACAATGCTGTCACTGAAAAGCTGTTTTAAATACATATCAGGTATGCTACTGCATGTATCTGATAATAGAGACATAATCATGCATATCACAACAAATATTCAGTAAGATCCTAATGTGCATAAAACTCTGGAATGACACAGTATTTGAATGATTAAGTATATCAATGACTATCTCTGATGGTCTTCTCTGGTATTTTTTTCTCTCATCCTAAGTCCTAAGTATTCTAAATTATAAAGGGGAAAATTAATATGAAAGATGATACAGAGACCTAGTAAACACTTGAAGAAGATACAACATCAAAGGATTTTCATTTTTATCAATGAGCATCTAAAAGTTCTTAACTTGTGGTCCTATGGAAGCACATTAAGTGTGTTAGTACCTGTTTGCATAGCCTAGAACTCTGTAGAGATGTTATATGTGTATACAATTACATATTTGAATTCTGTACTCTCTAAGTACTTGTATCTCTGGGTAAAGTAAGGGCAGCATTTAATCAACTTATACATAAAGAATTTCCTAATTAGTCTCACATCACCCATAAAGCCACGACTGCTTCCTCAAAGAACAAAACAGAGGCCCCTAATGCTGTCTGAAGTCAGGACAACAGAGAGTGCTGTAACGTGAAATAACCTTTTCTCTTTTTCCCGTTGCATCTATGAATCCATTCCCTTATACTGGTTTTCAAAGAGGTTGAGATCTTGATAAATTATCTCCTACATAAACTTAAAATTTACTATTAACTGAAACAAGTCCTTAATTATCAAATGAAAACAAAAATGTTCTTATTCATTAGTTTGCTTCTGTCTGTTATCCTTTGTGATATGACGTTGAGATGGGAAAGCACTTTTTAACGCTGTGTGGAAGTGAGAGGTTGTGAAGATGGTTAAATAAGTTGGGGCTCCAGCAGTGTTGTCGGGTGCCCACTGTTGCCAGTGTTGACCGAGTCAGGAGTTCCTAGGTTCTCATTTTGTAACAACTCATGAAACACAACTTTTGTGCTTGATATACATCAATATACATACCAAAATGTTAGACTGGCTTATCAAAACTGAGTTTCTAAACTAGTGAATACCATTCAACAAAATAAATAAATCTGAGCCAAAGGAATTTCCTTGTTAGGGAAACTTTCATCTACATTTATGACTTTAAAAAAAATGTGACAAAAATCCATAGAGTGACTATGTGGAGTCTGTGATAGTTATTCTTCTCCCAGAGAGGTCACAATGTCTTAACAAGAAACAAAGGAGGGAGGGAAGGAGAGATGGAGGGAGGGGGGAGGGAGGGAGGGAGGGAGGGAAGTAAGGGTTTATTCTGGCTCAGTTTTTGAGGGGATACTTTCTTATGACAAGGAAGGTATAACATTGGGAATGTGGGGGGCTGCTCTGTACACTCAGGGACACTCAGGAAACAGAAAGCTCTAAGTCCTGGTGCTCTGTAAGCATCCCCTTTTTCATACAGACCAGAGCTCCAGACCATAAAATGGTGCCACTCACAGTAAGGGAGAATCTTCCCTCCTCAATTCACCTAATTTAGGTAATCCTCATGGATGTGTCCATGGTTTGTCTTTGAAGTACTCTAGATCCTGTCAGGCTGGCAATCAATGTAAACCAATGTACTGAACCCAGATATTCATCCTGATGGAAATATAAACAATTGGCTTGC
Organism: Arvicanthis niloticus; assembly: GCF_011762505.2. Classification (NCBI taxonomy): domain Eukaryota; kingdom Metazoa; phylum Chordata; class Mammalia; order Rodentia; family Muridae; genus Arvicanthis; species Arvicanthis niloticus. The sequence continues at coordinate 14,964,480 of NC_133438.1, forward strand.
TAATTTACTTTCACTGTGTGTATTTAAATGATTGACTAAAGCACAACTCTAGCAACTGTGTCGTTACAATGCATAGAAGCAAAATAAAGATAATACCCAAAGGGTATAGTGTAATAGAGTAGTACTTCAATTAGTTTGGGATTTTGTGCAGTGCTGTGACCACTTTAAGATATATACTGTTAATTCAGAACTAACTCACTCTCTCTCTCTCTCTCTCTCTCTCTCTCTCTCTCTCTCTCTCTCTCTCTCTCTCTCGTTGATAGAAGTAAATGGAATTACATAATCTACAATGAGGCAAGAAAAGAGTAAGAGTAAGAAAGAGGAGACAGAACCATGTCATTAGAAAAAAGATCCTAAACTAAGATGGTAGCTTGATGGTGCAGGAGAGTTAGCTTAGTGATTAAGAGCAGTTGCTGCTTTTGGACGAGGCTCAGGTCCCAGCATTGACTCACGGTGGCTCACAATGACCAATAACTCCAGTGCCAGGGATCCAACACTTTATTCTGCATTCTTGAGAGCACCATGTGGTACATATATATACATATAGCCAAAACACTCATGCATATAAAAATAATTTTTAAGAAGATGATAGACTTAAATAAAATCATATCAATAGCAACAATGAGTATAAAACAGTACACATTCACCAATTAAAAGACAGAGGTTGCAATACTGAATAAACAGATTACACCCCTAGCCTGGCCTGATATGCAGATCACTAATCCTAGTTTCCTGAAAACCTGAGGCAGAAGTAGGATCAACACTTCTTAAAGTTCTCCCCTAGTGACTTCGTGAGAACCCATCTCAAAATTACAGAAACAAAATGTCAGGGGATGTAGCTCAGTAGTAGGCAGACGGCCAACATATCCATGAATTCAGTACCCAGTACCACCAACAAAGGAAAGCGGTATGATCCTAATTCATGTGGTCTACTAAAATCTACACTCAAGTTATATAGCATGTACATGTAAAAGGACAGAAAGGCTAAACACAGACGTGTGAGGATGTCTATATCTGTATCAAGCAAAATAGAGTCTTGATCGGATCCCATGCCAGAAAAAAAAAAAAAAAAAAGGATATTAAAATGGTAATGGAAAAGAAACTGAATCACATTTACAGATTAGTTAAAAGTATTGCTTCTCTTTGACTTTCATGACTTGTAATTGTACCGTGGCTGGTAACTAGCATTTGAGGAGACTGAGTAAAAGTTTTCAGACATTTGTAAATATTTTAAAATGAAAACCTAAGCATACTTTAAAAACTAAAATGTTCTGCTCTTTGAAAAAGCAAGTGTTGGGGGGCTGGAGCCATGGCTGCTCTTCCGGAGGTCCTGAGTTCAATTCCCAGCAACCACATGGTGGCTCACAAGCATCTGTAATGGGATCTGATGCCCTCTTCTGGTGTGTCTGAAGACAGCTGCAGTGGACTCACATACATAAAATAAATCAATCTTTGAAAATGCAAGTGTAGAGAGGTACAAGCCTATGACCAAGTCATCTGAGAGGATGAGGTGGAATTACACTTCACATGCACTTGCCTACACAGAAAGATCTACTAGATCATCCAGTTAGATGTGTAAGTCCAGTGGATAGACCTTTTGAAATCTAAGTCAACATACAGTAGAGACACCTGCATACCCATTTTTATTGTAGTGTTATTGACAAGCACATAAGAGAAATAAAAAATGTTCTATATCTTAACTGTAGTGGTTACATGAGTATGTACAGTCATCAAAAATTTTTTATAATATACAATTAAAATGGATACATTTGATTATATGGAATTTAGATCTCAATATAAGATTATTTAAAAGCAAAACCCTTTGTAACTCTAATCAACATAACCTACTGAAACGTCTACCATGCTATTTACTAGAGCCTAAGGGTCATGTCCTTAGCTTTAGAAATTGGGTCAAAAATTGACTTAAGCTCATCTCTTAGTGTATGTGCCAACATCTTAAAAGATGAAGTCTACACAATGTGTAGAAAACAAAGAATTAAACACATTGAAACAAAGTGACTTCTGGAAAAATGGTTCAGCAGTTAAGAACATTTATTCTTGTTGTCAAGAACGAGAGTTTGATTCCCAGCATCTATACCACAGTTCAAAACCCTCTTAAGTCAGTTCCAGGGGATTTGATGCATTCTTCTGGCTTCCATGAACACACATGCAAAGAAGAAAAATAGTCATACAAAAAAAGAGAAAAGAAATCCTTTTAAAAAGTATTTTCAAAAATGTGTATTCTGTGGGGAAAATTTTAGGATCTGAAATTGTTCTGTTTAAAATTATATCAAATCATTGTATAAGAGTTATTTAATGTATCAACTGTATTGCTATAAAGTACTTTTAAAAACATAAAAATAAAGTACTTTAAAAAAACATAAAGCCAAGATTATGGGTGAAAATACATCAAACAAAGAGCAGTCTTAAAGTATGACAGATAATTATTTATTGACTTTTCTACTAAAGAGTATATTGGTAAAATAAGATAAGTTTAAGAAATAAATTTTAATAAAATATTAAAATTTTCTGTACATTTAGGGTAGGCATTATGTTGAAGTGATGTTTTTGTACACTATGTGAAGGTGTGTCTGTGTCCTTCCTTGCCTGCCTAAGGCACCTTCTGATTTGTTAAAATAAAAAGCCTGTGACTTATAGCAAAAGGCAGGATAGGAAGGTGGGACACGTAGCAGAAAGAGAAACTATGGGAAAGAGAAAAGCCTGGGAGATTCCCTGCCTAGACTCAGAGGAAGTTGTACGAATAACCCTGAGGAGAGGTAACTAGCCATGTGGCAGACATAGAATAATAAAAATGAGTAAATAAAAGGTATGAGCTTCTGAGAACAACCCTAGCTTATGGCCTAGGAATTTAATTAATAAATAATAATTCTCTGAGTTGTTATTTGGGAACTGGGGCATGGGTGGAAACGCCACAGATACAGCATTATGCTAAATATGTATATGTATATGTATATGTATATATGTATACACACACACACACACAAGTCAGACAGGTAGAAGCAGCAGACAGAGGGATGGACAGTATATCTGGTGCCAGGCTCAGGCTCCTTGCTGTGCTCCCAGTTTAGCTCCTTATAATACACATACCATTTTTTTTTTTTTTAAACAGGAAAAGGGTCAAATGTATCTTTAAAAATGAAGCATCTAACTTTCTTGCAAACATAGCTCTTTGCTATGACTTCCTGCTCTGGGGACTTCTCAAAGCTGTCAATATGGAACAGTTCAATGTGATGCTGTCTTCCTCCATTTTTATGGATCTCAAGACAAGCACATAAAAGAATACAGAGGTTTCCTCAGAGTTGGTCCCACAGTCTTTGCGACAGCACTAAGAAGCCTGGGCAAAGCATCAGATTTTTTGGCCTCTGTAGCTACAAGCTGAGAGTCATTCTAAGTAAGAAGAACCATCAGTTCCCAGAGTGCCCTGCAACTCTGTTCCCCATCTATAAAGTGGCTATGAATCACAGATAGTGAAAACATGGATCGCAGAACCCTCTTGATGAGAACTACAGCACCATCAACTCTGGGTCCAGTCTCTTCTCTTCTTGCGTTTTTGAGTTGCTAACTTCTTCTGAATCATTCTCTTGGGTTTAGAGTTTTCTTCTTATGCCTTCCATGATTTTCCTCTTAGGATCTTTGCTAATATGGATTTCATTTATTAATAGTCACTGTGTTTTGTTTTTGTTTTTTTTTTTAATTCATTATAGTTGAGTAATAGCAGCTGTACTAAACTAAAAATGATCTAACTTTAATGACTGGTAAAAAGAAAACATTCATTAATGGATTATCTTGTTTAAGAATATATGAAATATTGAAATTATGGTAAAACTAAAGCCAATCATGTGCTAATTATGTTTATGCCTACAGCAATGTAATTTTTATCTTACCTGAAATCACATGCTGTAGTAAGTTCTGCTCCTCCACCCATCGCCCAGCCTTGGACCAGAGCAACACTTATTAATGGTAGTCTGTATATTGAAAAAAAATAGATGTGAATAATTCTAGCTTTAGTGTTCACTTATATACATCCTCTTAAAATCTTTAACATTTCTCAATGTTAATAATAGGGACCATCAAGGACACCAGCAGAGGAAAAAATGACACGATGCCAAAACCTAGCCCTGCCAGTGCTGCAGGAGGTCAGCAAAGGGCCTGCTGGAGCCACTGTCTGGCTTACAGGGGAGCAGACGATAACTGTCTTCTAAATAAGGAACCTAGGATACAACCTTTAGCTCTGCAGCAATCAACATAGTCACTGTGAAACTATTTGCTCTATTTTATGGCTCTACAGCCAGGGTGGGGCTATTATGGTCATATCTGGGGGGAAATCTGGTCTAAAACACAGAGCTACAAAATCAAGTATTTAAGATTTCCATCAAAAGACTAAATGGCCATATGCTGCTCCTATAATCTTAACATTACTTAGTGTTTAAGCTAAACCTTACTGTTTCTTTTTATAAAGAACCACATAGATAGATAGATAGATAGATAGATAGATAGATAGATAGATAGGTAGGTAGGTAGGTAGGTAGGTAGGTAGGTAGGTAGGTAGATAGATAGATAGATAGATAGATAGATAGATAGATAGATAGATAGATAGAGATATACATATAGGTATAGATATATAAATATCTTGCCCTAACTCCTGTTTGTTTCCACCCCACTGGAATTTTTGTTTTCTAGGTTAAAACTCTTTTTAAAAGATTATTTTATATGTCTGAGTGTTTGGCCTAGGTGTTTATATTACGTTCTCTATGTATGTGTCGACAGTCTTCAGAAACCAGAGGAAGACGTCAGAAGGGGGGACATGGGTAAACACCTTCAATCCCAGCACTTGAGAGGCAGACACAAATGGATTTCTAAGGGTACAAGGTCAGTCTGGTCTAGTGAGTTTCTGCACAGTCAGAGCTATAGAGTTGAAACCTTGTCTTAAGAAATAAAAATATATCATGTCAGAACAGTGTGAGAATACTATTAGGTAGATACACAGTGTTTTCAAAGTATGCATTTTGTACAGATTCTAACCAAAATGGAAAGCTAGTGGTCTAACCTGACTAAATATTTTCTTAATACACCCTACTCTACATAGAAAGGATTAGTTAAACAAAAATTACTTTTAGCCAGATGTGGTGTTACCTGTAATCTAGGCACTTATAAGATAAAAGCAAGGATATCAGAAGTTTGAGGCCAGCCTCAACTAATAGTAAGTTTGTGATCAAACTGGGATATATAATACTGTGCTGATAGACAGACAGACAGACAGACAGACAGACAGACAGATAATTAAAAGAATGAAAAAATAAACCTCTCTTAAAGAAAGGATTGATGGCTTAGTGACTTAGAGTTCTTGTTTTCTTGCAGAAGACCCAGGTTCAATCTCCAATCCCTAACATGGTAGCTAATAATTATCTGTAACTCCAGTTTCAGGGGATCTGATGCCTTCCTCTGGTCTCTGAAGGCTCTAGACACCCAGGTAAAACACTCATACATATAAAATAGTCTTTTAAAAGGAGGTTTAAACTAGAAAAAAAAAGTAAATTCCAGTGTGGTGGAAGTAAGCAGGAGTTAAGGCAATGATATTGACAACAGTAATGTAATGATTCTATTTTTTCTAGACTCTCAAATGAGTACTAAGAATACAGAAATGTTGAATAAGCATGCTTAAATATGAACTTTCTTAGTTGTCATCATTTTAAACTGCTTATATGAAGAATAAAAATAATCAGAAAGAGTGTTGGAGAGATGGTTCAGCAGTGAAGAGCACTGACTATTCTTCCCAAGGTTCTGAGTTCAATTCCCAGCAACCACATGGTGGTTCACAACCATCTGTAATGGGATCTGATAGAGATCTGGTGTGTCTGAGGAGAGCAACAGTGTACTAACATACATAAAATAAATCTTAAAGACAAAATCAGAAAGAGATTCAAAGCATACTGAGTTTGTAACCTCAAATGCCCACATTTTTTTCTCCCTTCTAGATGCAAAGAAAACCCACTTTTGACAAAAAGCTTTTCAAAGTACTTCCCTATTCAGCTCTCCTGTCTTGTGGATTCAGTCTGCTCCCCTCAATTTCTCTCCATCCTGGGGGAGTCTTTGCATGTCACCTCCTGGTCAGCACCCTGCCTCTCCATTCCACTCTAGTGACTGTTTTCTATGTTGTAATAATCACCCAGCATTACAACAGTCACAACACGAAGCTCAGCTAACTTTTTAAAATGTACCAACAATGCAGTAACAAATTATGAATTCTAGTCTATTAAAAATCCTATTTTTAAAAGAAAGATACATTACCTCATAAATCTTGTTAAGGTGTTTTGCATGAACATAGATAAGGCCACTCCATTCTTTAAATAAAAGTAAACAAAAAATATTATTATATTACATAAGAGGTACTAGTTAAAATTCAGATTTTTAAAAGGAACAAGGTCAAACTTTTTGAAAATCAAAGTTTTCATTTCCAATTCTCTGAGGCTGAAGTGTAAATGGTGCTATGAGCTCTCCCAGATCTTGAGCGCAGGACGGCACGAGGTGAGCCAGACTGTAACCCGGATTATGTATTTTTCTCACTCAAGTGGCAAAAGTTCTAAAGACAGAAGTTTACAGAAGGAAGGAAGATTTGGTCTAACAGTGTGAGGAAAGCAGTAAGAGTGGCAAGGAAGGCATGGCAGCTGGGAATGTGGCATCCTCAGTCAGGAGGCAGAAGCGAATGGCTATGTTCACCCTGCTTGCTTTCACTCAGATCAGGACCCAGCCTGTGCAAAGTGTCACCCACATTTATGGTGTTCTTTCCATCACAGTTAACTCAATTTACATAATTCCTCACAAGAATGGTCAAAGCTTTATTGCCAAGGTGACTTTAAATCCATCAAGGTGACAACCAAGCATGACAATTACGGCTTCCTAGGATAGAGTTCCATGCACATGTCGCTTGAGGAAACAAGACTCTCCCACCTGCTACCAGTAAGAAAGTGTTTGTAAAATACAGAAGTCAGAAGGAGCTTTGGGATTTTGCATTCTAAGGCTCTGATTCCTAGATTTTTCATAAAAGCCCTACTTTTTTCAACCCAGTATAATCTGGCTTTCAACCTTGTCCCAAACATTTTAATACTCCATTTGTCAAAATAAATGAGTTTTCCTTACTCTGTAACATCTTCTCTTCAAATTAACACTAGTTTCTTGACTCTGGTCCTCTCTCTCTCTAGGAATAGGTTTTATTCCTGACTGTTTACCTGCTGTGTGACTGCTTCTTTGCAGTCTTTTCCCTTGACTCCTCCCACTCAGCCAATGCCCCTAAATGTCTGGACTCTCCCAAACCCAGGCCATAGCTCGTTCTCTCTTTTATTCATTCGCTTTCTTTTCTTTGAAAGCTTCATCCACTCCCACTGCTGGTTTTATGTGAAGCAGTAGACTCTACTAGATAGTCCACGTTCAGCCAGTGGGTCCTCAGGCTCAGCATCACTAAACTTACCAGGAGTAAGAGCACAGTCTGGCTTTTATTTCTACCACTTGGTAACAGTATGCACATGAGCAGATCGTGACAGTGAGCTCATCTCCTCATCCACAGGAAGGAGAAACAGATGCAGAAACTGACTGACAGTACAGCGGGAAAGACAAGGATCTGCCTATTCTGTAGGCTGCACACACCCAGGCTGCTTAGTTTCTAGAAACGTTAGCCATCGTCAGAATGGTGATGCTATTACCAATTCCTCTAGGTCACAAACTCCTCATCATCAGGACCAAGCTGGGCCTCTTCAGCTCCTCCTTTGAATTATTGCCAACATTTACTTTCTTTTTTTTATTTCTGTTCCAAATAAACTAGTCTGGACCTGTTCATCAGTTCATGGGCTTAAAAGCTTAAAAAAAAAATAAAAGAATAAAAAATAAACAAAAAAACTTTACTTCCTAACCAATTTTTCTGTATTTGGTTTCTTCCTCTTAGATATAATTTCCATCCTGCTGCCTGGTAACCCTTCCTGTAAGATAGTGGTTTCCAGTCACCAGCAGAATAAACGCTAAGATCTTGAAAAGACCAAACTACACATTATCCTAAAGTCCTAACCAACATCATTATTAACTCCTATACCCTTCAACCAAGAATCTTAACTTCAAATATCTGGCAATCCTCTAAATACCATATGCATAACATACTATATCATAAATAACAACGTAAAACACAGACAAACATGCACACACACACATACACGTACACACATTCTATTTTGCCCATACCAGCCCATATCACACACATACACACACACAAGCATGCACGCACAGATGTGCACACATACTGTTTTGTTTACATCAGCCCATCATACAATACACACACAAGCATGCACACACATATGCACACACATTTACTGTGTTTTGCTCACATAAGCCCATCAGATAACACATAAACACACGTGCACACATTTTCTGTGTTTTGCTCATACTAGCCCATCATGTAACATGCATACACGATTGCGAGTACACACACACATGCACACACACACACACACACACACACACACACACACACTTTCCCTGTTTTGCTCACGCCAGCCCATCATTTGTTTCTACTAGATAGGAGCTAAGGAATATAACAAGCCCTCAATAACCTTAATGGAACAACCATTAAGGTATTACGTTCTCTCCACCACCTCCCCCGCTTTCTTTCTTTCATGCTTGAAGTAACCAAGAAGAGTGTCAATGAAGAAACAACTAAATTCAGCTGAGGCACAGAGATGTGGGGTGACTACATAAGAGAAGAGGCAGTGGAAAATGCTAGGCTTGTGCAATACTTGAGGCTGACAGTATGTAACAATGCAATGCTAATAAAAATTACATAATGTAAAATGTGTTTTGACTATAAATATATTGTAAAACAGGTAATTAATTCTGGCCCCAAATACCTAGGAATGAGATGTAATTTGGTTAGGCAGTGGTGGCACACACCTTAATCCCCAACACTTAGGAGGCAGAGACAGGAGAATCTCTGTGAGGTTCCAGGCCAGCTTGGACTACACTGAGAAAATGAAGAAGCAGAATAGGAGGACGAAGAAATATTAATTCTTCACCCAAAGCTACAGGGTCAAATACTCATTTATTTCTAGGAGTTGAAAGAAGAAAAGAGTCAGGGGTCTAGAGATATGGCCCAGCAGTTAGGAGCACTAGCTATTCCTCCAGGAACCGGGGTTCAATTTCAGCACCCACACTCTATCTCACAGTATGTGTAACTCCCATTCCAGGGGATCAAAGGTCCTGTTGTGTTCCCCCTGAGCATGAATGTGATACACAGGCACACATAAACATTTTTTTTAAAGTTAAAGACAGAAGTCAACAACGGCAACAACAAACACTACCAGGCAAGTAGAGAACAGGACCATGGAATAGCCACAGAAAAGGAAGCAGTGCAGAGCTCAGGTACAGGCAGCCGGGAAGCACTGGACAGAGGACTGGAGAGCTACAACAGATGTGATTTTCATCTGTCTGTATTCTGAGAGCCAGCTCCACCTTTCTAGGTTATCCCAGTAACAACCATGACAAAACATGTCCAATCCTCAGTGTGTGTAAAGAAACCAGGAGCATCAATCTCCTCTCCTGCATGCATCTTGAGTATAAAAACTCCCATCTTGCAAACTATCTTATTCGATGACCATAAGTACCTGTCTTATGGAATAGTGAACTCCTTTCAAATACACTGAAAGATTTTTGGAAAATAAGTAACTTGTCTATATATTACTACGGCTAAAATGAAATGGTACCAGCGTAGCAACAAAGCTAAATCATTTAGACAGAAGGTTGGGGGATGTGTAGACATTTAAGCAATAAAGACCTAGACAGTGATTTGGCAGAAGAGTAACAGAGGAGGTCAGGGAGAAAGAAGGACATTCTTCCACACTAGGTTAAGACTGTGAAGCCTCCCAAGCACTAAGCCTTTCCTCGACACACTACACCACTTGCTGCGAAGTGAGCAATTTCATGTTTTCCTACACACTTAAGTTCACAGCTGCGGACCTGGATTTCCTCAGATCTCTAAGGAGATTTCTCAAAGTCTCTAGAACATCTGTGGCATAAAACCTGAATCTTACAAATGAATACCATGTGCCCCTTTCTTTACGGTTTGCTTTACTCCTTCCCATAGCTCTTCAGGGCTAACTCTTGTGTTGCATTAGTCCTTCTCCTGCACACCACAGCTCCGAGTAAGATGCAACTGTGTAACAGGGTCAACGGTAGTTCTTTTCCTCGTCCTTACACAAAAGAGCCCAAGCGAAACCAGCTTCTTAAGTGATCTGTGACCACACAAGGAGAGAGCTAAGGTAGGAGCTTAGGAACAGAATGTTGCCAGTGATGACAATCATGGGGATATGAAGGATTCACTGGATTTTCTCTTTCTGTGGACATCTGGGAATTCTCTTTTAAAAATTTAGTTGAATAATTGCTGTGGCAAAACAACAACATAATGATATTTAAAAGACAAGTCATTTAATAATCTTTTAAAGCATTTTATCCTATTTAGAGGACAATCATAATTCACTTACTAAATTGACATACTTTTCAGTTACTTCAGCATTCATACCAGAGATCATATTCACCAAACATACAGACACCACTGACACATCTGTGACACGAAGCATCAATATGCTGGATCTGGAAGAGCCTCACTGAGAGAAACCAATTACAATATGAAATCTCAGTAAGAGTCTCAGCTGCAAGTGTTAGATGATTTATACATTTATGCAGCTGCAACTCATGTTAAGTGTGTGAGCTCCTCAGCTCCAAGACTTTAAGCTTCATATTTACAAAACTTATCATTACTTCTCAGGCGCATTCTTAAAGAATACAGTCTATTTGAAAAATTGGTTCAGAAATTTAATGCACACCAGTCCCATTTGTCAAATTTGAAATTATCATATGACAAAAATATTCTATACTTTACAAATATTATTTTAACTCTGAATATTACCTTTAAAAAGTTGGATATAGTGGCTCATGTATATAATCCTAGCTCTCAGAAGACTGAGACAGGAGGATTTCAGGGACTTTGAATCCAGTCAATGATACATAAAGTGCATAAAGGAGTTCCAGGATAGTCTGAGCTACAGAGTAAGATCACATACATGTGCACGCTCAGACACACATGATACACACAGAGCTCGAGGAACTTTCACAGATGAGAGACTTAAAGAATCATGATGGCCTGAATCAGATTCCAAAGCAGAAAAGAACACAATGGAATGACCCATACCAATAACTGATGGACTTTCTTTTATCTCTTCTCTTACACCACTCTGACATGTAAAAATAAATACATATCTAATGCTCACAACTTGAGTTAGTAGACATCACCAATTCAACTATCACCACCCATCTGGGCTGTAGGTATACCCACCGATTCAAGTCTTTTCTGCCATTTGTTTGATCACCAGTGTGGGGTGTGCATATAAGAACACTGATGGGTGGACTCTAGCATTGCTCATTACAGACACTATGCTATAGCACTAATTTGTCATGTATAATGGAAACTAAATTTCCCATATTTTACCCTCAGTACCTGTGACATCACCACTCTACTCTGTGCTTTAATGGGCTTCACTATTTGAGAGTACACATCCTAGATCACAGAGCTGAGTTTCATCAACAGGGAAATACCAATGTCGGTGCGTAAGTTGTTGACAAAGCTTTACACTGAAGGAATACGCTAAAACAGAGGGCAGAGAGTACAGGTATTGGGGGCTCAGTACTATTCGTGCAACTTTTTCACAATATCAAAATTTCTAAAATTTAAATTTTTCTTTAAAAATATTCAATCAAATTACAAAAGTAGGCACTGCTGGAGGGAAAGAACAATACTGAAAGCAAGAGACATTCATTCTCCAAAACACAGGCACCTCCATGAGTGGTGCTCTGCTTGGCCCACAAAGATGAGTCATCTCAGCGCGCCAACCAAAATGTCTTTTATAGATGCCCCGTAGGGAAGCCCCTAACATCTCCTTGTTCTCCTTACAAATTTCCCTTATTATTCCCCTTATAAATCTTTATACTTGATCACAAAATAAACCAAATCAAACAAAAACTACTGTTTGGAGAGTTGTACCAGTAACCACACAGGTAAAACGTGACGTTCTCAGCCATGTCTGGTGAGAGCACCCTCTCACAGCCTATGTACTTACTTCTGGAGTAGAGAGTGCCTTCACTGCATTCAGATCAGATCCTGAGCAAAAAGTGTTTTTTGTTCCATGGACGATGAGGCCTTTCCCTTCTGTCCAATTTTCTAATTCAATTACCCTTTCCAAAAGTTGTAGCATCATGGTACCTATCAGATGAGAGATGAGAAACACAAACACATCTGAGCGATGATAAAAACAGTAAAGTGCTAAGTGCGACTGCTAGGACAGATGCTTCACAAATATTTACAGTAGATTTACCAAATGCTTATTGTTTTGACACAATGGAATATACAAACAAAGGATAAAAAACAGACCCTGCCTTAACATTTTAAATACATTACTCTATGTATTTTAAGAAACCAGACAAATGTGCTTAGGTAGAAAAATGAGAATGTATCATACATGTCCTAGGAATAGAAAAATTAGAATATATTACAGTGGATACAGTGATAAGGAAACCTTCCTTCTTATGGTAAAGACAGCGGGTACACATTGTCTCTGAACAGGCTCAACGCGCTGTGTGAACACAACTGTAAGATTTTATGATTCACCAGGTACAAAAATATCTACCACAAAGTGAGATTCAAACCGTCTTCTCAGCAGCATGAGTGAGTGTTCAGTTAGTTCTGGAAAGGGCTAATGAACACAGAAAAAATGAAGGCCACAGCCTAAAACCTGACACACCTGAGGCACAGTATAAAATTGCTTTACAGATCTACCAGCAGTAAAGTCAATGGATTACACATGAGATTGTTATCATATGGAAACAGCAGAAAGTGTCATTTCAAGTTCTAATAAATAACTTACATCTATGTACATCATGGGTCATAATATCTGCAATATGATTATTGGGATTGTAAAACATTTCTCATGGGACTTGCTTTTAGAAAAAATACACCATAAGGTCAATAATCACTATTCTGCCATAACCAACAGTGACAGGGACTACAGTAAATGTTAGACCAATGTTATGAATTCACAAATCACTAACAAAGTCATCCTTTCTAAGCACTACCTACTTAAAATAGAAACTTCTCAAGAATGTCCTGTGTGCTCAAAAATATTCTTGCATGCAAAATATTTACAGTTTGGGAGACAACAATCCATGCATTTAGGGTAAGAATAAATCTATATAGACAAATCTGTATCTTCAAATCACAAATGATATTTTAGTGCCTAAACAATAATGGTGACCATGCATATAAAAACTATGCCACTCGTTCATTTTAAACTCAGTCTTTGGACTTAGTCCAGCAAACTTAAAAAGTTGGAGGAGATCTTATGTACTCAGAGCCTTACCGTGTCTGCTTTGATGACTGCTAAGCAAAGACACTGGGTATTTATCTCCCCACACAAGTTAACAAAACAGCATTACTTAAAGCATCTCTGCCTTTACTTGTTTTGCACATTATGTATCAAATTAATATTCCCCCTATATAATTGAATATATGGAACTACTACCATTAATTACATGCAAATTTTGAATACTTGAAATGTGGGTGGTCACCTGAGATATGTTCTAAATGTAATAACAGATTTCAAAGACATGCTATGAAGGAGAAAGGAAAGCATCTCACATGAAATTTCTTATATTCTTTACTTTGGTGAAAATATTTTAAATGAAGTGAAGTGGACTATCTTATTATAATTAATTTCACCCATTTGGTTTTGCTATCTAAAGGATGGCTGCTAGAACATCTAACATTATGCTTGAATCTCACTGTGTCTGGCATTCTATTTGTGCTGGTGAACATTGGTGTGATGAAGGAGGGCTCAAGTCCTTAAACAGAACAAAAGTGGCCGTTCCATAAAGGCCCAGTGCTGGAAACCCATAGTCTACAACTGACTGGATTATGTGTAAAGACATAAAATGTCTTAATACTTCTAAGTCTAACAATTTAAATGCCAAAAGTAAAAATGCAAACTGGTGCAACCACTCTGAAAATCAGTTATGGACAATCCTCAAAAACTAAAAATAAAGCTACTGTGAACAGCATATGTGACTCCTTGGCATATGTCCAAAGAACTCTAGAGTCTATTCAGATCCTTGTTCAGCCATGTACACTGCCACCCAGCTCACAATAGATAGGAAATAAGAAAAGCAAAAACAAAACAAACAAACAAAAAACCTAGATGTCCTTCAACAGATGATGGGTGATGAAAATGTGGCATGTATACACACAATACAATACTATTCAGCTGTAAATATAAATAAAAGCACAAAATACGCAAGTGACTGGGTAGACTTAGAAATGATTATATTGAGTTTCCCAGACTAAGAAAGACGAATGTCACATGTCCTCTCTCATTTGCAGTTTCTAGATCTTAATCTTCAAATGTGAGTATACAACATGAAGAAGCCACAGAAATCAGAAAGTATGAAGAGATAGGGTGGGGTAGAGGACTTGAGAGAAAACAAAAATGGGAAGTAGGGAGGGTGGAGTGAGGACAATACAAAATGTAGAAAGGAGGAGGGACAAATAATGCCAAGGTCATTTGATAAAACCTAAAAGAATTTTATTATTTTTTACTTATCTGAAAATATACACAATACATATAAGTGTATGAACACATACATACACACACACATATATATATGCACAGAGATATGTACACACACACACACACACACACATATATATACACACATACAGAGATATGTACACACACACACACACACACACACACACACACTCAGAGTAAACTATGCCTCTTGGGCTGATAATGCTTCCATAAGAATCAAAGACTACCAAAATGCCCAGTACCAGTCTTGAGTAATTTTTAAATAGCTAGTCAACTTCACGCAAGCGACTCCTCACACAACACAGACTCTTGCTGTTGCTCTTGCTCGGTTAAAGGTAAATCCATAATGCTGAAAACATTGGACACAAGACGTGGACTATTTGAGCTGGGTCTAACACAAATGCCTTTTTCCTGTGGTCTGTCATCCATGGTACCAGAGAACACTATGAAAGCTGCAAGGGAAGAAAGCAGTGAATAGTTCTATGCAAAGGTGACATCTGTGAACCAAAGTGACAGGCATGGCAAGGCAGCCTTAAATGTACAGTGAGTGGCACTCACATATTGCTGTTTCCCAGAAACTACCTACTTGAACTGAAGGTCCACTCAATACGGGAAATAATGCTGCTACTATAAACTAGCCCATTCCTGGGGTAGTGAAATAAGTCATGAGCCCATGAAGAAAAATCTACTATCACTACTTTGCTAGGCCAGAATAATTCCTCACTGCATTTTAAATCTTATCCTTACACTCACAGACAAATGTTGCTACTATCTCTCATAAAATCAAACCAAACCAAACCAAACTAAGCCAAGCCAAACCAAACCAAACCAAGACAAACAAAAGAAAAGACTTTTTGCAGCCAATGGAGGCCATCACAGAAAACCACAAGTGAATAAATTTAATGCAGAGATGAATGGACTGCAGTGAGCTTAGTCATAGTAGATATATCTACATCATAGGTCCTACACATTCAGCTCAAGTGACACCAAGAAGGGGTAGAAAGCTTGGCAGAGGGAAAATACCAAGATGGCCACTGTGATACCGTGTTTCCTAGAAATGGTTGTGTAAATAAGACCTGAACAATGGCAGTATCAATAGACATGTAAACTAGACATGTAAACTCCTATATGGTCCCAGCCCTAGACAAAGAGTAGTCAACTAATTACTGCTGAGAAAGAATTAGCTTCTGGGGTGAGGCCAATACAAAGTGGTCAGCACTGAATCTATATAAATACAAACAATAAAAATGCACTCAGCAGTTTGTACTTACATAAATCTCTCTCTCTCCCCCTCTCTCTTTCTCTCTCACTGTGTGTGTGTGTGTAAAACAAAATAATAAAAGAAAAGGATTCTATCAATTCAAGAGTGAGGGATACTGAAACCGCAACCAATCAAAATGCAGAGTTATACAGCCCAGTTCCAACTGATATAACTACAGCACCAACTCCTGCACCTAAGGTTAGGGGGACATTGTAAAAGAGGGGAGGGGGAGATTCTAAAAGCCAGGGGAAGAGGAAGTTTGTTTTATGGTTATGTCTTCTAGAAAGCTACACCAACATGGCTGCGTAAATTTGACCTGAAGAAGGATGACCCCAACAGACATGCCAATGTGGAGAAGGGAAAGTTCATGAGGACTCAACCCCTATACAAAGAATTACAGGTAGTTAAGGAATGTTGGAAATGGGAGAAAGAGCTTCCCCAGGAGAGAAAGAAAGAACGCTTGGTTATTCAAAACCAAGTGGTCAGTTTCTGCAAACATATACAGACAAGTAACATTATACAGACTGAGCGGGTTACACTTACGCATTTAGGGATACAAACATACTACAGAGAAAGAGAGAGAGAAAGAAAGAGAGAGGGAAAGGGAGAGGGAGAAGGAGAGGGAGAGAGAAAGAGAGATGGAGTGACTGAGGTAAACAGTTAATTAAAAAGAGTTCATGAACATAAACTTAAAACAAGGCAGGGAGCCGGGCGGTGGTGGCGCACGCCTTTAATCCCAGCACTTGGGAGGCAGAGGCAGGTGGATTTCTGAGTTCGAGGCCACCCTGGTCTACAGAGTGAGTTCCAGGACAGCCAGGGCTACACAGAGAAACCCTGTCTCGAAAAAACAAAAACAAGCAAACAGAAAAACAAGGCAAGGTGGATATGGGGGAGCATAAAAAGAGGACAGAGAAGAAGGAAATGATGTAGTTATATTATAATCTCAAAAAGTAAAAATCTTAGAAATTAAAACATATTAGTAGGCAACGGTAGAAACTAACAATGACAGTTGTAACAATGTACAGAATATCTTTGAAATCTTTTTCCCCTTGCTTCCTAGTAGTATTAGCTAACAATAAGCATATCAAAGTTTAATATGATTAACACAGTCCCATAGTAAAACATATTGACTTGCCAGTTTTATCAAGATTTTTATTCATGACTTAAAGCTATCATACGCATAGTTACAAAAATATTGATGGTCTCATTATAAAAAATAAAATGGTGTCTGTGTGCATATATTCTACAAAGAATACCAAGACTTTCAATTTTTTTTTCACTGGGGAAAGACCAGAAAAACCATGCTAGCAGGCTGTGACTTAGTGTCATTCTCTGTCTGGAGGAGGCAGACCTCTCATACCTGAGAAGGCATTCATTTTATTAGGGTTGTTTAGCGTCAGAATGCCAATGCCATTCTGCTTCTTCTGAAGGTCAATGGACCCACCAGGAAACTGCTCCAGTATCTTCTTTACTTCCTCCTCATGGAAGCCATGAGTTGTATTATAAAGTGACACTCCTGTTTGTAAGAGTTTTGTTCTTACAGACAGAGATGAAGCCAAAAGACTTTTTGCCATTTCTAGAAAAGAAAAAAAAGTATACAGTTGTTGCAATAAAGAGACTCATGCTTATTTCTAAGTTTCCACCCAGAAGTGATTATTAATATTATCTAATGTTAGTATGTTACACGAACCAGTGATCTTCTTTTCCTCTCACAGGGCTAATGGACGTCATAGGTTAGAACTAATATATTCTTTCAGATTTAGAAGTACTTTACCAGTAAATACCAAAAAAATTTAGCAAACATAACTGAGAAAACCCAGTTTGACTGGTGTCATCCGACACATTTCCAGAGAAAGACTGAAGTGTGAACTCTCCGTAGGCGGAAATAATGTGTATTTGCTTCTACTGGTGCTGATATTTTGACTTACTCAATTCTATTCTCCTCCAAAGACATTTGAAGCTACTTTTACCCTCTCACCAAAAGAAGGGCACACAGAGTAGGTGTCGTGGTTCCGCTGGTTCTGCTTCTGGTCTAGAAAAACATTAAGTTCTCAAGATCGAGGATTCAAATGAAAAAGTCGAGTTGCCTACATTTCCAGAAGTAATTGTGTGCGCGCGCGAGCGCGCGCGCGCGTGTGTGTGTGTGTGTGTGTGTGTGTGTGCGCGCGCGCGCATGCGCGCGTGCGCATGCGCGCGTGCGCATGCTCACACTCTGCAAATTGTTTGGTTTGCTTTTGAGTATTTTTCGTTATAGAGATAACTCAACTAAGAAATTAATTTGAAGCAAAACTTCTGATCTTCCACAAACTGATTATAACATCAAATGCAAATGCTAAGAAAATTTGATTATGATTTAGATGGGTATTTAAAGAATATTAATTTATCTGTATTTGTACAATGCTTTGTTTAGGAAAAGAAAAAATTAATGTATAAAATATAGTTAAGGCTTAGAAATCATTGGCCTTTTAATTGTTATTATAGGTTAGTAGAATCTATATACATATGTACACACACACACACATTTGGTAAGGGGTCTGCCGACTTTACCTAGATATATTGTCTAACCCTTCAACATCTGGCATGGTTAATACAAATGGTATCGGATCATACCCCTTCACCCTCAAACCACTGAACACTTAGATATTTATGCATTGCATAAATATCTTTGCCTCATTAGAATTAAACACTTTTCCAAGAAAGCCTTCTATTATGACATGTGCCCGTTCTTCTGTTAATTCCCCATTTTCTCTTCCTCCTTCGTTTTGTGTCTCTCTTTCAACACTGAGCCATTGTTTCTGTACTTCTTTCAGATTCCTTGTCTATACCAGTGTAATTCAAAGAACAGATGAAGCCTGCTAGAGTCACTGACCCAAATGCTGGAACTCCAGTCGTGACCACGTGCTAGGAGCTTGTTGTACATACATTCATCCCAATTTTAAACACACAAACTCAATGGTTAAAATTATTTACCACTGATCCAGAGAACCAGAGTCTGGTTTCCAGCTGGTAACTCCAGCTCCAGGAGACCCAGGCCTCTTCTGACCTCCCATTCTTGTGCCTGCCCACCACACCCCCATATACATGATTAAAAATAACTTTTTAAAAAGATACATGATGGCTCTGGTGCTAAGATGACAAGATGTTAGACACTGGTGAGTTAGTGTAGTATCTATCTGAAAATATAAGTAAATAGAATTTAAGATTCTAGTGCTGTCTTAAGAGTAGACACACCTCAACTGCTTATATTTGGTTTACTCCTGGGAACACAAGGCAATGAAAATGTCTCAGTTACAATGTTATAAAAATTTCTTCAGGGGGGAAAATTTAAATTATGTCATGTGGTAGGTCAGTAAAGCAGCTGTCCTATCAGGAAACACATCATTACAGGCGAACATGCTTACTACCTCTGGCCATCTGGGACCAAAGGTTTCCCTCTCCAATTTCTATACGATAGTTCTTCTATTAAAAGTCCTTAAATTGTACTAGAAAACTAACATAATTCCATATTTAAAACAATCAGCATAAGGAAGTAAACAAAGAAAAATCAGAAGGTACTTTAGAATGAGATATATAACCTGTTTTTCAAGTTTTCACATTACACACCACCCACACCTCTCCCCACACACACCAAAGAAAACAACTTTCATTTCCTCAAATGCTTGATTTTTGTTGTCCCAAATCTCAGCACATATACTGTTACAAGCTTTTGGTTTTTATCCAGAGAGTAATTTCAAGTCATTTTCTCTAAGTTCCTAGACGACATAAAATCCATCTCCACTACCCAACAGCTGTAGTCACCTCAAACACTATCATTAACTTCTTCTTTTGATAAGTTGTCCTACTAAATTCAGTTGCCGAGAAAGCATTCGCAGTGCTGAGAATTGTGCCTGGCAAACAAGAATTTCCAAAAATTTTCTTAAAACAATTTGGTAGGGTCAAGGCCCTGACTGACTAACACAAGGCTAACTCACCATCTAGCTGGTTCATTCTTCTAATTCACCTTGTTGCAACTCTATCAGCCTTAGTGGAATGATGGTCATCCCCTGTATCGCCTCAGCTAGCTGTTAACTAATTGGTTTTCAAACCATAGTCCAATAAGGTATCAAAAAGCAAGCAGGAAACCTGTCAGCTTCCCAAGAATTCACAATTCTTCTACCCGTCAGGCCCCTATAAGGGTGCTATTCCTTTAAATTATGTCTTTGATTAGTCTTGGTCATATCTCTAAACGTGTAGCACCAAGAACAAGAAACAATAACCCGATAGAGAATCCGATGTGAAAGTTAGGAAATTAAGAAAAGTTAAAGTGTGATGTCCTTGCCTTTCCGATCCATAACTTTTTTGGGATTGGGTAAAAGTGGGGACGGGGTAGGATACCTTTGATGGGTAGGATACCTCCCATCAAAATTGAGTTGCTCCTCTGGTTGAAAAGTTGGCTTCACGAAACAAAAGATGTAAGAAACGTTTTAAATACGCGAGATCATTTCCTAGAGATCGCATGGAACATTACTTCAGCTCTCGCAAGGGATTCCAAGGCATCCAGAAATTAGCTTAGAGTTGACCTCAAACCTCCTCATCCTTTTTGACACTGCCAAGGCTGCGGTTTTCCCACGTTCTTTGTAACGCCCTCCCGAGGACTTCCCGGAGACCTCCAGAACCTCACCTCTCGAGCCCACCTGCACCGCGGCGCCAGAGCCAGCAGAGGGCGGTGCGCCTGCGCAGTGAGCCTGCGCAGTGAGCCGGTGCGCGGCCGCGCGCCCCCGCCCGAATCCGCCCGAATCCGCTCGGGATTCGCCGGAAAAGGCGCTCCTCCCCCATCACGCCACGATGGCCCTGGTGCTTGGGAGACGGGGGCATCTCCGCGGCCTGACACTCGGCGCAGCCCGACCGCCGGCCTGCAGCCCCTGCCTCTGGTTTCCCTTTCCGTGTTCTGAGACCCTCTTCCTCTTCCCGCACCCCACCTTCCGCTGCGCGCGACCCTCTTCCGGCGTCCACGCGGCACCCCGCGGTCCTTGTTCGGCCAGAGCCCACGGGTTGTCCGAAGGCACTCTGGCGGCCCGGAAGTCCCGCCCCTTCCCCCATCAGCTTCTTCATTTCTGCAATTTTTCCCCCAAATGTTGCAAGCTAGAGGAGGGAGCTCAGGGTTTTTTTTTTTTTTTTTTTTCCATGGTTGACATCTCCTTGATTTAGGGTTCAAACCAGGGAAAGGAGGCCACCCAAATACTTCCTACTCCGTTTGGCTGCAAATGAAAGAAGGGAAAAAGATAAGAGAGGGGGAGAGAAAGGTAAAGAACACCCAGCTTTCTTGGGTTCAAGAGTTGCTGTGGGCAGCATTTTGTCGTCTTATCAAAAAATATTTAGCAGATTTTTGTGACGTGACTCTGTCATGAGCTCTTCAAAGACATGAAGCCAAAGAAAACAATCCTCCATTGAAGTCATTTTATCACAAAGAAAGGCCTCAGATTAAGTTTTAGGTAGATGATATCGAAGATAATGTGGTTGCAACATTTTAATCAGTAACTGCAGACAGTAGGAAGAGGGAGTCATCTGCTCCTTGTTGGGCAGACATAGTTTGAGTATTTTAAAACAACTTCAGAGTTCACTAAGCAGAGAACTGAAGGGTACAGCGGGTTAGTCAGTGTAGAGGCAGCTACCCTAGGCCAATTTTTTAGTTTGTTTACTTCAGAAATCTAACCTACAGGAACTGAAGGACAAAAGGTTCTTGGGTGCTTGTTGTGTTCTTGGAAGTGTCCAGAACTGTGTATGAGAGAGATTTACACTCATAAAGTTTGATTTCTGGTAACTGTTAAGGTAAAGAACTCTAAGCTTGATGATGCACACTTACTATCCCAGCACTTTCAAGGACACCTTCAGCTATGTACTGTTGAGGGCCAGCCTGGGCTACTTGAAATCCTGTTTTGTTGTTGTTGTTTGGGGTTTTTGTTTTTAAGGAAGGAAAGGGGAGAAAAGAAGGGTGTCCAGAGGTCA
Organism: Arvicanthis niloticus; assembly: GCF_011762505.2. Lineage (NCBI taxonomy): Eukaryota > Metazoa > Chordata > Mammalia > Rodentia > Muridae > Arvicanthis > Arvicanthis niloticus. Next base: position 14,986,416 of record NC_133438.1, read on the forward strand.
TCTCTTGGGGGTCAGTTTTGTCAGCTCTGTGCCTTGGTTTGGATGGCTCTCTGGTATCCGTAGACTTCTTCAGTTATCGTAGATAATGATCAAAGAAATAAAAACATGTATTTCTGGTGGGATGGATACAATGTGGCAAAGCAGTGGGGCAGAAATGATGGCTAGCTTATAACACAAAGGTTTGTGTAATAAGGAAGAGTCATAAGTCTAGGTTAGCTGAACTGGTAGGAAGAAGTCATTACCAGAAGTGTTTCATTCTAGTATTTTTTCAAAAGGCAGAGAGTTTATTCTAAAGCCAAATATAAGTGAGGTTTGGGTTACCCCCGGTTTACCCCCAGTTCTTTGTTCCAATGTAGCAATTTTATGAAGGTGTTAGAGCAACAGACCAAAAAAAAAAAAAAAAAAAAAGGTATTTTCCAAATAGATTGATAAGAATATGAGATCAGAAGGGTAAAAGCAGGGAGATTTTAAGTCTCAGATCTTAGCTGATAGGCCTCAGATGATAGCTGACAACAACCTTAGCAGTTCTACTGGTGGACACTATCAGTTTGTCTATTCCAAAAGACTTACCCAATGACCATAAAATTGTTAGGTCATATAGAGAGTTAGTAGCAAATAACTAGTAAGCTAAAGGTGACCAAAGATAAATTATCATTTGACCCCGGACCTGTAACATTTCAGCCTCTCCCCAAATGTTGAAGGCTTTAATCAGATAATTGGCTTTGCAGAAGAGTCAGTGTTCCCCTGGTTCTTTCCAGAGACTTTTGTCATAGTTCCTCCAATTGAACATCCTGAATGGAGAAGCCACACACTAATCTTTGTTTGTTGCTAGGAAGGCTCGTTTCTAGAATCTGATGTAAATGGGTTGAGTAATAACCAGGAAATCAGTCTTTAGGAGAAAAGAGTAACTAGTAAAGCCACTAAGGGAAAACTCCAGAATCCTGTTGTCAGGATCTACTGGACATTATGGTTTAGATTTGGTTTATCTGTTTGTCTGTGTTTGTATAATGTAATGTAATAGGAGTATTCCCTAAAATCAATCGAAATGCTGGCCTAGCAAGGTGAAGGCAGCAGAAGAGGGGAACAGAAAATGTAACAAATCAAAATGATTCTTTTAAAACTATGTTGACTGTTTTCTCCTGTGTGTATGGTCATTTGTGTTCTATGGAGGATTTTTATATTTAGAGTATTTAAAATGATTTCCTGACTTTTCTTTTCAGTTGTTCTTTTGGCCAGCCTGATCTTCTTTCTTATGTGGTAAGCAATATATTCTGTTAGAGTGTTGAACAGAAAACCTCTTGACAACAGTGACTTGACAGAACACATTTGTTACTTTTCTCCTTGACTAGATGTATTGATTGTGTCCCAGGCAGCTGTCCAAGATTGAAAGCCTTTGTTCTTCTTGTGTAACTGTCTGATACTATCTTTACTGAGTAAATGCCTATGTAACTTAGATATTATACTACCCCGTCTTTTGTCAGTTTTCTAAGTATTTTATGAGTTGGCAGTTCTCAAAAGAATTTACCAGCAAGTTGAAATGGAATGGGTAAAAGGGAGGAAAAAAAATTTAAGAATTTAAAAGCATCTTAGGAATTTGGGATAGAGAAAAAAACTGAACACTTGGTGAACTGAAATAACCAAATCATTGTTTATATTTTTTATACAGTCCCCTCTGTATGAATATGTATGATTTAATCACTGTATTAATCAGGGTTCTCTGGAGTCACAGAACTTACAGAATGAATATATATAAATATATACATATATATGTATAAGTACATATATATATAGAATATGTAACACATATACGGAATATATATATATATATATACATGAACACACATATATGTAACACACACATATATGGTACAAACACACACATACATACATGGGAATATATATATAAAAGGAATTTATTGGAATGACTTACAGACTGGAGTCCGACTAACCCAACAGTGGCCAGGTGTGAATAGAAAGTCCAAGAATCTAATAGTTTTTGAGTCCCACGAGGCTGTGTATCTCAGCTGATCTCCTGTGTATGTTGGAATCCCAAGAAGAAGGCTTCAGTACCACTGAAGAAATAGACACACTAGCAAGGCGAGGGCAAGCAGGCAAAGACAAAAGGTTTCCTTCTTCCACGTCCTTATATAGGCTTCCAGCAGGAGGTGTGACCAGATTAAAGACGTGTTGTCCTGCCTCAAGGTCTGGATCAAAAGGTTGTGCCTTTCTGCTTGAAAGGATTGACCCACTTCAAACCAAGCAGACTATTTCTGACGGATGTGCCCTCCTTTTCTGTATTGTGGTTTATTCCAGATTTAGTCATGTTGACAACCAAGTATAACTATCACAGGATTATCTTGAATAAATTGGAATAAACTTTTATACTGAACCATATAAAATGAAATTTTAAGTGCTTTGAGAAGACAGGAAGGTTGACCCCAGATATTTAGTTTTTACTCACTGCGACCTTGTAGAAAGCCAGAAAGCGTGTTACTGATACTCCTAAACCACCTAGTTTTCCCTCCCTCCCTCCCTCCCTCCCTCCCTCCCTCCCTCCCTCCCTCCCTCATCACTGAAGAAACAGGCTTGCTGGTCGGCCAGCCTGTCTTACTGAGACACCCCATTTCAAAGGACGGGGAAGAGTTCCTGAGAATGACACCTGAGGGTATCTTCTGGCCTTCCTGTGCCTATGTTTCATGCTGGGGTTTCACATATGCTCAACAAAGATTGTATCACTAAGCTACACTCCTAATCATATATGCAGTTTTTCTTTCTTTTTTATTTTTTCCCCTTCCCTTTCTCCTTCTTGCTCCTGGTCCTGCTCCACTCTAAAGGATTTATTTATTTATTTATTTATTTATTTATTATATGTAAGTACAGTGTAGCTGTCTTCAGACACCCACATGAGGGCATCAGATCTTATTATGAATGGTTGCTGGGATTTGAACCCATGACCTCCAGAAGAGCAGTCAGTGCTCCTAACCACTGAGCCATCTCACCAGCCCCCTGAGCCATCTCACCAGTTCCCTGCAGTTTTTTAATGTTTACTTTTCTTAAGAATCTGGCTCACACAGTGCTGAGTCATATGGCACGAAATTTGTTACAATGTGCTCATTTACTTTCTTGTGCTTTTCCTTAACTTATCTTCCATTTGACCATCTCTTCTTTTCTATAATAAAGGTCCTTGCTAGTTTCTTTAACTATTATAAGAAGCATATGATTCTGTGCTGCTTTACTTGTTCTGTTTAAAATATACTATGGTAAAGTCATAATAGCTAAATTAGAGAATTAGTCAAGATGTTTGTCAGCAGATGAGTAAAACATATAGATACACACTATTCACAATAGCCAAATTATAGTTAGTCAAGAGGTTTGTCAGCAGATAAATAACAAGAGGTTTGTCAGCAGATAAATAACGTATAGATATACAATGAGGTCTTATTTACCTATAATGAAGAGTGAAATTGTGTCCTTTGAAGAAAAAATACCTATATATCATACTATGTAAAATAATTCACACACACCCCAGAGGAATGTTTTCTTTCTTTCTTTGCTAGAGGAGAGCTAATTCCCAAAAGAAGTTCTCCAACTTCTGTGCACCTTTCATAATATGCACCTCTCCCCCTTTCTCATGCTCTCCCACTCTCTTTTTCTCCCCCTTCACTGTTCTCCTCTCTCTCTCTCTCTGTCTCTCTCTCTCTCTCTCTCTCACACACACACACACACACACAACTTACTACAACAGTAAATACAATTTTTAAAATATCAAAACCATATTTTTGCTATAAAAAGCAACTACAAAAATGGCATAAAAGCAAAAAAGGAGGAAGGGGATGGGATGGGGGTTTTAGGGAGGGGAAAGGGGGAAAGGGGATGGCATCTGAAATGTAAATAAATAAAATATCTAATTAAAAAAAAAAAGAAAAAATACATACAACTGCAAACAATGAGTCCCTACCCTATGGTGCTTGCTATTGTTTGATTATTTATTTGGTTATCAAAGATTCAGTGCAAAGCCTGTTTCTGCTCTTCAGAGTAGCTAACTTGTGTGCCATCAGAGTTCTGTATCATTCACTAAACACATGGGGTAAAAAGAGGAAATGTTTATTTTGTCTTGAGCTGTTAGAGGTGTTAGTCCATGATCACTTGAGTGTTGTTTCTGGACTTGTAGTGAAGCGGAACTCCATGCAGCATTTAGAGAGTATGTTGGGAGTATCTGCTTTCTGCAGGACAGCAAAGGAGGAAGAGAATGGAATGGAGGATGGGGTGAAAAGGGGAAAGGAGAGAAACCTATTTAATAATTACAACAGCAATAATATGACTACAGCTTTATATACAACTATTTTCTGTACAAAGTTCAGTTTTTCTAATCTTTATGCTTTGATTTTTGCTCATGCTCCCCCTGTAAATACAACTAAAGGCAGTCAAGTGATAAAACCATTATCACAGCCTGTATTTGAGATGCCAAATCTTTTAAGTTCAGACTCCATTTTAGAAAACCTGACCTAAGTTAAAACTCAGGCAATCTAACAGGCTGGTACCTAGCATTAGCTTCCAAGTTGCCCCACAACAAAACCTGACTGAGCCTAGCTTAAGTTTCTAGGCTAATCCCCAACAAGACCAGCGTCTCCAGGTTACACCCTCAACAAGGCCAGTGTCTCTTTCCCCAACAAACCTGCAGTCCCAGGTTATAAGCCCACCCCCTGCCTAACGACCATCAATGCAGAGGGACACAGAAGTTAAGTTTATGATATGACTCCAAGCACCAGCCAATTGTGTTAAAGGCCATAGCAGCTTTCCAATTAGATGTTGGCACACACACTCCCTGCTTGCTATAAAGCCTTGCCCGAAGGACATTCAGGACTCCTCCCACCACCAAAAGCATCCTGTGTGTGGGGGGGGTGGGGGTGGAGGCAAGCTAGCTTGAATAGAATAAAGGCCCTGCTGTGAGTTGCATCAGATTGGCTCCTGTTTGTTTTCTTGGGGATCACTAACATTTCCCTGGCACTACATATTATGGGATCCTTTGAAATTTCCTTCACTGGGTTGATGAGTTTGGTATCTTTAATTTTTCAACAGTTCTTATGGCATGAAGAAAATGCAAATAATTCTTTGTCAAAATTTATCATGCATGACCTCTAATTTCTAATAAAATGGGCTGTGACATAATGCCCACGATTGAATTCTTAAAGAACATGCTCCAGGTGTTGTTGCACACTCCCTCAGTCTGGTCTACATAATGACTTTCAGGACAGCAAAGGCTATGTATAGAGATCCTGTCTCAACAAAAGAAGGAGGAGAATAAAGAAGAGAAGAAAGTATAAGTAGTTGTTACCTTACATTTCAGAGGTCTCTGTTAGAATATGCAGCGCAATCCTGGAAAAATCACACCAGGTGGCAGGTCTCACATGGGAGGTTTTATTGACAGAGGCAGTCTCTGAGAGAGTGTGAGAGGGAAGAAGGAGGAGGAGGGGCTGTGGGCCAGAAGATGAGTCTTTTATCCAGGCCATGATGTTTGTGCAAAAGGATGTGTGACGGGTGTCATGGCAACAGAAGCAGGAGTGGCTTCTCATCACTAGGTCAGGGAAATGACTATAAAGAGCTTCTAGCTGTCCACAGATGTACCTAATTCTAACATTCCTCTTTTGCTTGTCATAAAGAGAGGGGCATTGGTAAGGCAGGAATAGGGGCATCATCAATTAGGGGTGTAGCTGACCCTTGCCATCGGGGCTCATTTGATAGTCATTGACATCAGGTTCCTCTGTGGACAGTGCTTGGTAATCCTGTAAAAGGAACTAATTAATTGTTTGGTTAGAAATTTTTTGCATTTGTTGTTGGGGGAATGTGGATGAGGAGAAACAATGTTAATGAGGCAGTGAGCAAATAGTAAAGCTAGAAAAATAAGAAGTGAGGTGAGGAAAGGCAGTATCCACTTCCAAATAGGGTTTTCAAAATCCCAGGAATTAGAGGCTTCACGCTGTTCACTATGTTCATGGATGTCTGTAGCTGCTGGATTTTGTTTCTCACTATTATAGACCCATTGATGTAGAAGCAGAATTCTTTTGGAGAAAAAGGCAAAGCCACCTTCTTTCCCTGTAAGACCATGTAGTCCCCATTGGTTCTGAAGCACCAGTGCTGCCTGGGAATCGATCTGTCTTTAGAGGGAGAACATGGTTTGGGTCACCTCCTGAAGACACCTGCATGTGAATAGTACTTACCAAGAACCCAGATTGGTTTTTAAGATAGAGCTTACCAATGACGCCTGTTTCTCACCAGAGATTCCATAGGTATTGAATATAGAAGAAGACCAATATTGCCAGCCCTCATAGTTATCCGGCCATTTTTTACAACATCTTTAATCTGGTCAAAGAGGAAGTAAACAAAGAGGTCATATATTTAGATGGAATGGTGGAGATAGGGATGACAACAATTTAGTTCAGCTCCTGGCATCCAGCTATGGAGCAGTTTATTGACCCTATTTGAAAAGAGTGTTATCATTGGGGGTTTCTTGAACCTTGATTCTCTAGATGTAAGGACTACCCTGAATGAGAAACCCATATCTAATCCAGTGGGGTCGAGCACAACTGCTGGAGTGGAGTCTCATTTTCCTGGGATTGGGGACAAGGTAGGTGGTCTCAACATCTTCTGGAGCTTAAGAGAAAAGGGTCTTTTTAGGGTTGATGTGTAGGAAAAAGAATCATTTTGAGGTGGAGGGGGTGAAAGGTTTGAGGTGAGACGGGTGGACCCAATGATAGAGTTCCTTGAGTTTAGCAGCTGTAGGAGTCATGAGAATTACCTTGAAAGGGCCCTCTCATTTAGGAGAGAGAACTGAGGGGCGATGGTCTGGAGAGGATAGAAGAATTTGGTCTCCAGTGTTGACAGTGAACAAGGGACAGTGTGTGGCCTTGGTAGATGGTGGTCATCAAAGTTCCATGGAGTAAGTAGATGATCCGGGAGGAGAGAGCATTTAGGTGAAAGAACAGGAGTTAGGACTGAACATTCATACATGAGTTTGAAAGGTGAGATGAAAAGAAGTAACTTGGGGAGAGCCTGAAAAAAAGCCAGAGGTAGGAGGTCACCCAATGAAGGTGAACTTTGTTTTAGAAGGAGTTGGAAGATTGCCCTGATCCAAAAGTTCTTCTCTTATACACATCGTGTGCTCTTTGGCTGATTTGCTATAAGCACTAACTTGATATCTTTCGCTGCCTACAAACACCTGTATTGTTTTAAAGCCACTCTTGGCTTAAATTCTTCCACACTTCATTTCAAATATTTAGAGGTTTACCAGTCTGATCACGAAGCAATTTTAATAACAGGCTTATTGGCGAGAAGAATGGATACTGGTCAGCTCCATACCTGACACTCACACTCAGAGTATGACCTGGAATTACATTAATGAGGAGCTTATAAAGGCAAAAGTCAGGGTTATATACTTTCTGCCTTGGTGTAATCAGTTCAGTTTCAACATTTTAATTTGTTTCTTCCAAAGAGAGCTTAAAGTTTAATTTTCCCTCATCTTTTGTCTCTGTTCCGAAGAGAGACATAAAAATAAAACTCACCAAAAAAGAAGAAAAAAAGAAAAAAAAAAAAAAAAGAAAAAAAAAGAAAACTCACAAGGTTATGTACTTCTTGCCTGCTTGTAATCGAGCACATATTCTGTGTACTCAGGGCAAGCAAGCTTGTTTACAGAAGCAAAAACAGGCAAACAGGCATGTTTGTTATCTTACATGAACAACAGCCCCCAGCATTCCAGGAAGTTGTCTGTGCTTGGGGAAATGGGGTTTACAGGTTAGAGGCATATATATATATTTCATAAGCACAGTAATTTAAACTGAAATCATGTTAACCATCACACAGACCAGGGAGCATATGATTCAAAGAAAATAATAACTAAACTATTGTTAAGCACCAACTTACAACAAAATAATATACATACGCACTGAAAATTTTTCTCTGCACATGAGCTGTGATTTCTTTCTAAAGAAAAATATTATATCCTAAGTACTTAAGTAAGTAAAGTGCAGTTATTCCATGGTGGGGGCAGTGGGGGTAATGTGTATGTGTGTGTCTGTGTGTGTGTGTCTGTGTATGTGTCTGTGTGTGAGACATCCAATGGAGCTAGCAATTTTTACTTTAAGTTTGCAGGGACCCCTATGTGAAAATCCAACGTATAAAGAAGAAAAGGGAAGGGCAGTGCTTCTCCTCTCTCAGCAGCAATGATCTTTTCTTCTTTTAAGGATCCTCTCCTCTGCTTCTCCATATTTAGTAACACCAAGGAATCATAGTGAGATGAATTAATAATCCTGGCAGGTTTATATAGTAAGCCCTTGAAGGCAGAAAATAAAAGGGATATAGCCAACATTTTAAATCAGGCCAGGGGAAACGTTTCAAGTTTTTAATCTGAAATATTTAGACAGTGCTTTCTAATGCACTCCTGACTATAGCAAATGTTAATTTCCATTTTATGAAACCCTTGACTTGATCTTCTTCTGGGGAGGGTGACAGGCTTGCCTTGGGTTTACTTTGTCACCTTTGGCTTTACCAGCAAATTGTGAGGCGGGGAGCTTGGCTTCATTTTAATGATGGGCATGCCTTTTCTATACTTTTGACTGTGTAGCGAGTCTTGTAGCTGCTGTACAAACAGTCTGTGTGTGGAGTTCCAGGGGATTCCGAGGTGCTGCGTGAGCAGTAAGCCTGGGATAGAGCAGTTGGGCCTAGCACTTGATTGTTTGGACTCCAGAAAATAAGGCTCTGATCTTCAGATCTCCAGCATTCAGTGTGTTTTTTTAAACACACATAGTCCATAATTTGTGTTTTTATAAGTAGAAATAGAAAAGAATTGTGTGGTGATTCATATAATCATGAATACCCTGACATCTCTTAAGATGAGAAAAAATATTCTATACTAATATTAATATTTGAAACTCAATTTACTTGACCGCAGAAGCTGAATTCTTCATACATATTGCAAATGTCTCCTCCCTGTCCACGTTTTATTTTAAACTGCTTAAATAGGTGGGAACTTTTTTTCATATGAGTATTTTGCCTCCATGCAGCTAAAAACGTGTACCATGGAAGTGCAGAGTATCTGCAGAGGTCAGGAGAGGGTGGCCGGAAGTGGTGGGCTGCACCATAAATGCTAGGAACTGAACCTGGTCCTTAACAAGAACAGAAGTGTTCTTCCCCACAGCCCCGTCTTCAGCCCTTTCACCAGGTTAAAACCGTATGCTTTCTTGTTCAGTTCATGTTTAGACAGCCATGTTGGCAAGACTTTGGGGATGAGCTTCTGCCATTGCTAGGAGATAAAATATCACAGCAAACCGACGGATCCTCTGGATCTTACTGTCTCTCCGCGCCCTCTTCTGCGATGTTCCCTGCGCCTTAGGTACAGGAATTGTATTGTAGATGTATCCACTGACTGAGTGCCACAAGTCTGCATTATGATTGGTTGTGGTTTCCTGTAATGGTCCCTATCTGTTTCGGAGAGAAATTTTCTTGATGAAAGGTAAAGACTACATTTATCTGGATGTATAAAGACTAATATTTAGAATATAGTTGGGAATTAAGCTGGTTTAGTAAAGTGGTGATGGTAGATTCTTCTCCAAAATCCATGAGCCCCTAGGTATGACCTAGGTTTCCAGGTCTAGGTATGATTTACCCCCTTGTTAAGCAGGTCTTAAATCTGATTAGAGTGCCGCTGAGGTGTGCATGTGTATGGCATGGATGGAGGTTTCTGTACCCTGCAGGTCATTGTTGTAGTTCACAGGAGAATAGCTGGGTAGAACTACTGATTACTTTGAAACCGTTGGATGATTGCATTATTCTTTTGGACACCATTGAAGCTAGACCTCAGGGAGGAGGCATTCAGAACTGCTCCTGGGCCTCTGGCTCTACGTCTGAACAGCTTGGTGTTTTCCACAGTAGGCATGGCCTACGTGTAAGGGGGGGGTGGGGTGTTCCAAGGCCTCAACCCTACATAAATACTAGAGGCAACTAAGAAAGATACTAGCAGTGGAAGAGAAGAGCTCACCCAGGGAGGAGCACACCAGTTGGTTTATAATACCAAATGGTCGGCCTTGAAAACATACATACAAGTACCACTGTACAGATGGAGCAAGTTGTATATGTATATACATGCATGCATTCAACATCAAGTAATTAAAAAAAGAAGCCATGAATTTGAAAGAGTGCAAGGAGTAATTTATGGAAGGATTTGGAGGAAGGAAAGGGAAGGGGGAAAGGATGTAATTATGTTATTTTGTTACTAACAAAAGTAGAAAAAAAACACAAACAAAATCACATGCATTTTTATTGCTTAATGTAATAAAGCAGTATCTTATCTATTCCTGAATTTTACAGGTTATTGTATTTATTACTTTAAATGATGACTTTCAAGTATGCTATGACATATGGATACTTTTTATATGTATAAATTATTAGCTCTTTTTGTTGAAATAGTTTAACTTTTTGATACTGATTACCTAGGCCACTCATTATATATAAAATTGTATTTATATAATCATTCCTAGGCTTGCTGTTTGGTTGCTGTATGTTTTGTCTGCTCTGAGACAATATAACATTTCAGCTATGACTGATTTCTAAGAAGTATTACTACATAATTGGGCAATATCTTGTCTTGTTATTTTCAAATTCTTGACTTTTCTTGCCTGCCTAACCATTTACAAGCCAGTTTTTCAGGTTTATAATGAACTGAACTAGGATTTTGAAGTTTCAAATTGTATATATCTATACATGTGTGTATATCACATTAGGTATCAGTTATATATAAAACCCTTTTCTCATGCAATTGATAATGTATTTTAAGAATATTTTTACTTTATGAACTAGGTCCATATATTCATTTTATTGGGTTTAATTCTTGATATTCTGTAAATTTTTGATGTTCTTATGGATAGCATTTTGAAAATCATGGATCTTTATTTTGTTTTCTTGACAAAGGTCTCATACAGCCTGGGCTATCCTCAAACTCACTAGAGAGCCAATCTGGCTTTGAACTCCTGATTTTCCCGCCTCCATCTTCCACATTCTGAGATTATAGGCATATGCTGCCATGCTCAGATAAAACTGTTGTGATTGGAGTATGAGATGATTCTCACAAGTTTGTTATCAGAAGCTTGGTCTTCAGCATGTGGCACTATTTAAGGAGGTTTTCAGAACTTCTAGTGATGGGACAGAGCTGGAGGAAGGAAGTCACAGGTCTTTTAGAATATCATCACCTGGTTTGTTCTTCCTCCTTTTCCCATCATTCTCTTCTTCCCTCCTCCTCCATTTCCTTCCTAATCTTCATAAACTGAAGAAACTCTTCTACTATAGGCTCATTAAACCAAAATACACATGCACATACATGCATACTCGAACACACATCACACATAACACATACACAAGCACACATACACACACACACCACATGCACATAGCACATGGACACTCACAAGCATGCACATACCAAAAACATGCACAAATGAGCACACACACACAAACATGTACCCACACACAACACAGAAATACACACATATGACATACCTATACACACACACCTATACACACATACACCTATACACATACCTATACACACACACACACACCTCTGCATAATATGATGTGTTTTCTAACTCAATTATTTTTCTTATAATCTGTGTATTATAAGAAAAATAGGTTTCTGAAACCTCACCCAGCATATAAATTCAATGATTATTTTGTTTATTATTACTTATATTGTTTAATTTTCATATCTATGTATATTTGAACACTGTTTACCATTCTCAAGTAATTTATAAGTGAATAACTTGCAATGAATTTGCCCTACATAAGTTAAATAAGATTAAGTCAGTCCATCATTAACTATAACAGCCATTATTGACTGGAAATGGAAAAATTAAAAGCTACAGTCTCATCATCTGATTTACAATATAAACATTGATTTATATAAAATTTTACTCATATTTTTGTGTGCAAAGAAAAGGAGGTTTGCCCAAACAAGCAGTTTAAAAAAAGCTAATTTACATTAGTTAAAACATTCTGACCTTGGGTTCTTAGAATGGAGTTTGGTTGTTTTCCATGGGATTCTCCATAAAGAAATTTAAATTCTAGATAAATCTTAAATAACATGAGAAATAATACAAGATAGAAGAAACTTTGCCCTGTCTTACTCTGTCACAATATGAAGATCTCAACAGAAGAATCTAATTTGCTTTTGTATTTTCACATATTTAGGCATTTGTTACATAATAGTTACTAAAGGTATTCAGAATAACCAAATAGTTATTGTTGTGTTTCTTGAACTTCTTAGATAGTTATTGTTGCATTTCTTGACCTTCTTAGATAGGTTGACAAAGTTTGTTTTCATGTTTCCAAGACAACCTGAATATAAAAACTGCAATATTATACTTACCAAAGTTTTGTTGTTTTGAGACTTTTAACTGGTGATAAAATTTTCTTCCTCTCCTTTCACAAGACACTTTATAAATATTAGAGTTTAATAAATAAATATGAGTATACATGGCATTAATAAGTGAAGCCAGACTGCAAATGAACTGTGGTATAGGATAACCACTTGGTGAGATGAACTGATGGTGTCCTGGAAAGTATTCGTGCCATTTAATTAGGATCAAATGAAAAATGTTCAGGAATTTTGTGAACTTGTGAACATCACATTTGTGCGTTGACTGAAACATGTAGAGCATGGAAACTGTCACCTACCGCCACTGGAGTTTGTGTTTATTGTTTTGCTTTACCTTTGCTCACAGACAGCCAGTTGTGAAACACTTCAAAAGTACCGATCATCAGATAGACTTGCCATTAGGCCCGATGTTTAGATGGTACATCATTAAAAACCAGCAAGGCACTCAAGGCAGGCTCCCGCTGTTGTGCAAGTGTCTCAGTACAGACCCGGATCATCCACCACACCAGCTCATTCTTTATGCCAAGTTCAGAATGTGAGATTCCAGATTCTAATGCTTTGCCGACTGCATCAGCTACTCTGAATGCCTTCCAAGAGAACACTGACTTTCCGCTGACTCGGGGGTTCACAGGGTGCATGCTTCTCTCTCAGGCTGAGTTAGATAGAGGACAAGACCAGAAAGAGGAATGTGGGGGCTCAGTAGTTTGTTTTCTTCCAAGCTCCTTCACTTGTTGGTTTTGATTTTATCAGTCTGCCCTTTATCTTCAGTTTTCATAAGTGACCCTCAGTTTCTGAATGAAGCTCTGGTCTTAGGTCTGCATCATAATTACTGAATAAACTTATTCTTCAAAACAAATAAGTGAACCCAGACCCAAGATTTAGTATAAGAAGAAAACTTGTAAGGTAATATAAATGAAAATCCCCAATTAAAAAGAAAATACTATTGGTTTTGTTGTAGAAAATAAAAGAACATATTCTATTTTTCAAAAGGTACCATAGTATGTCTGTGTCATCATTTTTTTTTTAATCCAATAATACAATACTGCTGTTAGGTCCCAATGCCCCTAGTGGGGTTGAAGGGGGTGGGGGGGCAGAATCATTGGCACTATCTAGGATCACAATCTGGCCTCAGCTCAGGCTAGACTATAGAAGGATCCCTGACAGATAGATGAACCAGCAGAAACCTGTGACACAGGTTAGCCTGTCAAGAACCCACTTCCCTTTTTCTTTACTGCCTGCAAATTAGGGCATCAGGTTACAATTCTGAGTCCCATAGAAACCTCCCAGCTCCTGAGTTCCTAATCTCAGAGCCACTGTGCATTTTTAGTGGCTTGCTACCTGTCCTGTCCCCCACCCCACCCCACCCCACCCCATCTGTTTCTTCTGCCTGCAGCTACCCAGTTTTCTTTCAAAACAAAACAAAAGAAGCAGCAAGGCTTTGCTCCCCTGCTGCTGTTCTTTCAGCCCCTGGGAGACAGCCAAGGCAGCTTTTCACTAGCACTGATACCTCTGCCACTTTCATATTTATAGTGAGCCTTTCTCCTTCACACCCATGGAGCAGTTTATGATTTCTCGGCTGCCCCGCTTTCCTGTATCTTAGTTACTTTCCCTGTGTCTGTAATAACACGCATGCTTGGACAAAGTAGTTTAAAGAACAAATGGGTTTACGTAGGGTCAAGATCATTAGTCTTTTAAGGAAGTCCTGGTCCCAGGAATTTAGGTCAGGAAGCAGAGAACACTAAATGCCTGTGTTCCACTCTGTCTTCTGTGTACCCAGTGCAGGATTCTAACCCACTGAATGTTGCAACCTGCAGTATGTGGGTTATCCACTTTGATTAACTTAATGACCATATGCCCACAGAGATGCCCTGAGGTGCCTCCCACAGGTGAATCTATATCACATCCATTTCATAATTGAGATCAACTATCACAACTGATTAGCTTGTGAAATGCCAGGCTCTGTGCTCAGTGAGCACAGTTTGGAAATATTCTACTTTTTATGAAGCTTATAATGTAGTGAGAGATCCAAGAGTGAGACAAGCCCTGATGGAGCCGTAACTAGTGCTTCTGCTAGCCACTCAAACCAGAGTGTGCTGGCCCTGCCATGGAACCACCTCAAAAGGTGATCTTAACTTCAGATAATCTCAATTTTAGGAACATGCATATTGTTTTTGAAGAGATCTTTGAGAATAACTTTAGATTGCATACAACGTAAAATCAGGTACTTTGTTGGAAGACTGACTATAGACAGATTGCAGAAGTAACACACATGTTCACATCCTCATTTATACACTCACTCATATACACACTCACACATAAAGCTTGTCCACACACTCACAGATACACAGACACATGCACACACATTTACAAGCACACACACAAATGCACAGACACAGATACACAGACATACATGCACACTCACATGCACACACACATGCACAGACACATATCACATACAGTCACACAGAGACATACATATACACATAAACACACTCACTCACACACTTACATACATGCACTCATAAATAACTACACTCATACATATACACATTCACATACTCATGCACACACACTCAAATGCACACACATA
Organism: Arvicanthis niloticus; assembly: GCF_011762505.2. NCBI lineage: Eukaryota > Metazoa > Chordata > Mammalia > Rodentia > Muridae > Arvicanthis > Arvicanthis niloticus. The sequence continues at coordinate 15,001,427 of NC_133438.1, forward strand.
CACACTCAAGAGCAGATACTCACACAGTCACACACTCACCCATGTACAAACTCACTCAGTCATACACAGTCTCACACACAGACAGACATTCACTCATACAAACACACATACACACACACACACACACACACACACACACACACACACACACACACACACCAGCCTGAATACAAGGAAGAGAACAACAGCTCTGGGCACAGTGCACTGATCATGTTTGTCAGTCTTTCAGTCACTCATCTCAAGTAACTCTCATGGGACTTTTGTCTTCTTCTAATCATTAGTAGGACCACAAATAACTCTATATCAATATATTATTTTATTCTTTGAGAGTTTTGATTTTCCTACACGTTTTGATCATATTCACCATCTGCACCCAACATTTTCAGATGTAATCCCCCTTCTCTTTCTGCTCAACGTTGCATCTTAAAGAGATCGGGCTGGGAGTGGGGAGAGCCTCAAGAACAATTTTGTTCAGGCTTGCTTGCAGCACGATCATCTTAGCAGAGAACAGACCCACTCTTAGAGAAAGCCATCTCTCCAATTCTCAGCAGCTAACAATTACCTTTTGCTTCTTCCCTAGGAATAGGACTTTGCAGGCAAATCCAGTCCTTTGGTGATTTCTAAAACATATTAAGTAATGACTGCAGGGGACCATCCTTCCAGACAGAGCAGTAGAGGATGGAGCTCTTGGACTGAGCACTGTCCTGGTGTGAGCATTGTCCTGGTGTGTAGTTCTACCTCAGGGATATTACTGCATTAGGATGGGCTACAATTGAAAGACTAACATACAGCAGAGAAGATGTTTGCTTTTTACAAGAAAAAAAGATACACTGCAGTAGAGAGTTTGCTGTGTTTACAAAGCTAAGCCACTCACCTTTCAATTTCCGGATATTCAATATTATGGAAAGGCCCTGAGAGCTGCTTGAAGTTGTCTGAGGCTCATTCATCTACAGTGCCCAGGCTCACACTGTAAAAAGATAAAAGTGAGGCCAGAGGCTTGATGTAGCCAAGTAAGATGCTTGCTACCCAGCCTGACAACCTGAGTTGGAGGTTGGTGGAAGAACACACCTGACTCCCAGAAGTTGTTCTCTGACTTCCATGTGAATGCCTGCTTCATCTCTACACACAAAATAAATAAATACAAGGAAATAATTTCTTTTTAAAGACAAAAGATACCCACAAGATCAAAATGAAAACAACTAAAATGAACCCTTAAGTAAATAAACAGAAACAAATTATTGAAATAATGTACAATAGAAAGGCAGACTTCAATCTACAAACTAAACTGAGGTCAGAGAAAAGGAAAACACTCTCTAGAATCAGACTCAAAGCATCTGGCAGATAATCTGCAGAAAGGACAGAAACATCACACACTTCTGCGGCCTGCAGTAGTACCTCCCCTGTCTTCTTGACTCAGTCACCAGTCAGATGGCAATTCAGATACACAGACTAACTCTGGCTCTCAAAGAGGAGCAGTTTTTCCTTTTAAAATCTTACATGCTGGGAGAGACAGAAAATAAGTTTTGAGTGTTCCTTTAAGGGCCAATAGAGAAGGCTGTTGGGAAATCAACACTAAGCTGTTCTGTTTAGCTGCCCAAATCCTAGAGGATCAGGAGCCCAGACTGGAAGAGAACAATAAAAAGACACTTTCATTCATACAAAGATGACAAAGTAATAACTAGCACTCCTAACTGCAACTCGTATACCTGCTTTTCTGCCGAAACACATTTCCTGGAGGTGTTCTGAGTAAGTTATTTCTTCCTGGTCCTGCAGTGTCTTAGAACAAAAAAGGGAATTACAGAATCCTTAGAAGGCTGGGTATTTCATAGGTTGAATGCTTTTGTAGGGGGCTCTCTTAAGACTTCCTTTTAAAAAAAATCTAATTAATGAAATCAGATGGGTTTCAGAAGACAAAGAGAGAAGTTGTATAATAACCATTTATTCTTTTAATATTGAGAAGTAGCAGCAGGCGGTGTCTTAGGTTTTCTACTGCTGTGACAAAACACTATGACCAAAGAGCACATTGGAGAGGAAAGGGTTTACTCAGCTTACACTTCCACGGTGCTGTTCATCACTAAAGAAAGTCAGGACAGGATCTCAAACAGGAGAAGGATCCTAGAAGCAGAAGCCAAGAAAGGGTGTGCTTACTGGTTTGCTCAACTTACTTTCTTATAGAACCAGGACTTATAGAACCCAGGGGTGGCACAGTTCACTGGCCCATCTCCCCTTGATCACTAATTGAGAAAATGCCTCATGGGTGGAGCTCATGGATGCATTTACTCAAATGAGGATCCTGCCTCTCTGCTGACTCTAGCTTATGTCAAGTTGACACACAAAACCAATCAGTGCAAGCACTATCCTCTCCATGCTTATTTTCCTTACGATAATGATTTATAACTCAGTAAGATGACATGTTCCCTAGATATAGTTAATAGTTCCTGAGGTGTTAAGATCATCTCAAATTAACTGTTGACAAGGCTGGTTAAGCTTTCTGGTTCAAATACCTTGCAGCAATGTCCTGGCCAGCAGGGCATTAAACAAGGGTCCGGGAGGTCACCTGAAAGAAGGGGGGAGAGGAAACAGGCAAAGACAATTGTCTATAGACTGATCAAACTGTTGATTTTACTTTTTTCACACAGGGGGTATATACACAAAAAGGCAGGATGTGAGGAAGGGGATGATGCAGGAGGGTAGGTGTTCAGGGGGAGTACAGATATCTTCCAGAACAGAGTGTCAGCTGGGTGAAGGTTCAGGGGACAGGTCACTATGACTCCACCTATGATTCACTTGTCATTATCTAAGTTGGTACTATCCACCAAGGCTGCCTATTTACAAGGTCTATTACTATTTAGCCTGGCAATTTTTCCACCAAAGCTGCTTGTTTACAGTAGCTTCTAGCCATCTATTTCAGTGTTTTTCCACAGAGACTCAAGTCTTTGTGTTAGCCTGCATGTATGTCAGGCCTATTGCTGTTTTTTAGGTCTATGGATGATTCCAGGCCTTCAGTGAACAAGCAGGGCTGCCCCAACACAGGAATAAGTAAAATTTGAACATATGTGTAGCTTATCTGAAACCTTCCTCCTCATTATTGTTTTATAAAGAATTTAGCTTTTATGAAACTTCTAGACAATTCAGAAAATGGTAAATCTGTGAGACAGGAGAACCTATAGAAACAGTAGCAAAGACTTACTGAAAGACCCCCAAAAGGAGACCCTCACCCAAGTCCGGACCTGCACGAACCCAAGGACACACGAGAGACCTTCTCGATACAATTGCAGAGGAGGTTTAATGACGAGGGCCCTCAGGCCAGAACATATCTCACGCAGGAGATAGAGGTTCTGACCCAGAACCCAGGAAACTTGGGATATTTATGGGTAGGGGTTGGGGAGAGCGGGAAAATTTGGTACAGTTACATATGATTGGTTGCACTTTCGAGCAGCTACACATGATTGGTTGTTTTACAAATTTTGAACATAGCACTGGGAAGACCAAGGGAGGGAGGGGTAACCAAGAACAGTGGAACATTTCAGAGGAATCCAGCCCAAATGATCTAAAGTCATGTGAAAATCACTCTGCACACTCATTCTTCTCAAAAATGTGGTTTTTACCATGTCATTGTGTCCTATCCTGCCATTTCAGATTAACTATCTTCACTTTTTCCGGCTATAGCCCCACCTAGGTAGCAGCAGCTTTATCTGTAGTCAGGAATGTGTCTTCCTGCCTTGGACCTCTCTCACCCATTGTTTGAAGCTTGATTCAGGGAATAATGTCCTCCCATCTGGAATGTGCTCTGGGGAAGTGAAGGCCTGAAATCTTATTTTCAGTTCCTCGTTCTGGAATCTGCACTTTTCTGCTCAGGTCTAAGGTGAAAAATCTACACATATTTCATAAAATGGCCTTTATAATTTTTCACTCTACATTACTATATGGTAAGAATACCTGGAATTAAGATTACAAAGATATCCAAATACAGTGTGAGTCTTCTGGGTGGCACACACAGAAGGCTGACACTTCTCAGGGCAAAGTTCTGAGAAGGCTTACCAGTGGAATCAGTAATTGGCATTGTGTACCACCACTGTGATCTGCGTTAAAATCAACACAGCATGCTTTCAACCCTAAATTACCTCAGTGGAACTCCGTGCAAGCCTCAGCACTGAGCCATGCACATCTTGACTTACTAGTTCCTTATGCACTGTAAAGTAAAACTGACTGGCAGAGCTGTATGTCAGTTATTCAGATCATTGGCCTTCTCTCAGTTGTGCTTTCTGAAGGTCAGGGGACACTGAATGTGAGCTCTTTAACTCTTCATTAAAAATATTTCACACAGGGCTGTATAGATGACTTGACTATCCGGAGCACACACTGCTTTTGCAGAAGACACAAGTTTGGTTCCCTGCACCCATGTCTCCATCTCCAGAGGATCTAATACCTCTGGGCTCCACAGGCATCTGTAATCACATGCACATGCATAGATATATGCACATGCTTTTAAAAAATATTTTCATTTTAACTCAAAGCATTGTACTCTTCTAAAAGCTGAAGGATGGGAGATAGCATCAGTTCTTCTTTTCATAAGGAGAATACAACACCTGTTTGGTATAGTAATGTAATCTAGGGCTTATTTTTCAAATATTTAAACATTAAATAGTATCGCACTAAGCAGCAAGTCACTTTGAATGGATACCCTATAGTTAGTGTATACATTATATTTTAGATTTCTTCCTTTCAGGGAAAAGACTATTGTTACAAGCTTCTATATACCGATGATGCACAGTGAGTTGGGTCAACTTATCAGTGGCCTTCAATGTATATTATAAGAACCCAACCAAAATCTTCCTTGAAAGTTACTTTAAAATACTTTGTAACATGTGTGACAAAGCAAGACAGTACAGAGGTTGTCCTATTTTTTGTTTCTACTGAGACAAAACTAGACTAGAATTTGCTGACTGGAATTTTATCTCTTTCTTGAGAAGCACCACAGAAAATTATACAATTCTACTTGAGAAACCCAAGGTCAAGATCCCCCAGCTAGCTCATCTTAGCTTCTGTTAAACTATTTGCTTATGCAGAACCCACTCCAGCTAACTACTTATCCTCCCTTCTGTAAAACTACAGCTGCTGGAGAAGCCAGGATATGGGTTTTGTTTCTGTTTTTGTTTTTGCCTTTAAGAACCCCATGCTCTAGGTGCTCAATGGGTCCCTGGAAAGTAGGGACATAGGTAATGTTTTTCTAAAAGGGACTCATTAGCAAGGCTTGGGTGGCAGGTGACTGTAGTCTTGGCTTCTCCAGCAGCTAAAGCAAAAGCATGATACCACATGCATTACAGGAGGATAAACACTTTAAGTCTACACTGTGTCCTGTACAGGTTGACATTGAGATCAGGCAGACTGTGGTATTGTAGTGAGACATTATCTTAAGACAAAAATTAAAAAGAGAAGTGGGATGGATAACAGCTGCCCGGTAGGGCTTGCAAGGGATGCATGAGGCCCTGAGTTACTTCAATGGCAAGCATCATAAAAGAGCAACAATAGCAACAAATAACTTTGAATTTTTAAGGAAGGAGAAGAAAAAGGGAGAAAGGAATAGAGATCAGAAAGCACTATGGTACACGCAGTGAGCCTCAGTGTTGATAGGGGTGGGTATGTGAAGACAGGTCCTGCACTGCACTGCACTGTTGTAAGTTACTGCACTTTACATAAGACAGGGGCCTGTCAGGCTGTGCCTTGCTTCAGGAGAGTTCATCTTCCAAAGCAGCAGTGTGTTTCATTTTGAGTACAGACTTGAGGCAGAATAAATCTCTGCATCCTATCTATGAAGCAAGCATTCGCCTCCAACCAGCACTAAGCGTGAGACTCAGACTGACAGTAACTGCTATACATAAAACATCATCACTTCCAGACTTACCAGCTTCAGTCAAGAACATGTGGACACACGGGCATCTCAAAGCCATATCAGAAATATTACGCAAATAATTATTGAACACATCAAAGCACCAAATGATTAAATAGAAGAACCAAACAAAAGTCTCCCATCAAGATCATATACGATGAAGGAAAACTCGTGGTAGGGCGTGGCCATACTACTGATACCACGTGCATTATGGGATTTACAGGCAGACTCTAAACTCTTGGCTGTCCGTGATTTCAGTTCAGCAAGGTACCCACTGCTTGAAGAGACCCACTCAAGTAATTGACTCACCCCACTCTTTACCCCGAGTATCCTTCATATTGGAACCAGCTCTGCACCCGCAAAATGCTTGCCACCTTTAGGAGCTACAGCGACTTACTGGCACTCTTTGCCTCTCTATAGGTATGTATCTAAATGATAACACATAATCTGAGAATGAACATCGTTAATTAATATTGATGTCATTTAAATATTTATTATTTAAAGTCACAGTTAAAGAGACTGTGACTTTCCATCACCATAATTTTGAAGAAGATTAGTATTACATGGTGCATTACAGGAACAAAACTGGCCTGGCACATAAATTTGTTGTTATTCAATCCATTCTGACATTGTACAAAAATACAAATCTATCCGTTTATGTTTCTGACGTAGCATTTTCAAAATAGTTTCAATAGAGATTAAGTTTTCTTCATTTTTTAAAATTATGTCTTCTTTCCTAAGTTGCTTTTGGACATGATTTTTATCAAATCAATGAAAAAAAAAAAAAAAACCAAAGTAAAATAGAGACAAAAAATATTTCCTTACCTGTCTACAAAGACACTGGTCGGATACTCTAAGGATGAGGTATGGGTATCCCATAACTGGTGAATGCTTCTGACCACAGTTTCCAGTACTTTCTCTGTCAGACTCCAGCACACTTCCAATCTGCTGTTCTCACTTCTGAGCTCTCCGCCCCCACGTATCCCTACAAAACATAACTGCCTTTGCAACTCTTGCTGTCCTCCCCCGACTGAAGCAGCCAGACAGCTGTTGTTGTTTTTAAACTGTTTTTGTTGTTGTTGTTGCTGTACCAACTTTCCCTCCCATATAATGGAACTCTTCTGAGAGTCATGCTTTTAGAGGTGTGACTCTGTCCTCCAGGTAACTTGTCCTCTGTGTGTGTGTGTGTGTGTGTGTGTGTGTGTGTGTTTATGTGCTCACATGAGTGTGTTTTACCAGGCCAATTGTATAGGCACGGGTTTGAAGCTACCCACTGGAGGATGGGGAACTTACCAGTGAACACATCCTTAGTTTCAAAGTTTTGTAGTGATAAATCTACTCAATATTTTATTTTCTGTCCTTGTGCCTATGATAAATTGTCTATTTCCAGTTAACTAGCCCAGTTATCACATAATGGTTTCACAGCCAACCCAAAAGAAATGTTTTTCCTGATGGTAGATCTGTTTTGAACCTGCTTAGTGAGATGAGCCCACATGATACATGAAGGCTTCCAGAGACCTAACTGAAGCCTTCATTCAACAGAAGACTCAAAATTACCTGTATAAATTTAGGAATTCTGCCGGCCAGTGGTGGCACATGCCTTTAATCCCAGCACTTGGGAGGCAGAAGCAGGCAGATTTCTGAGTTCGAGGCCAGCATGGTCTACAGAGTGAGTTCCAGGACAGCCAGGGCTTTATAAAGAAACCCTGTCTTGAAAAAAATTGGGAATTCTATAGGATTATTATGAGAAATTATGAAATCAATTTGTCTACATAGTATTGTTACCAGAGAGTACATTGATCTGCAGAAAATCTGCCCACTAAGGTGAACTAATGGCCAGGAATTATTATATTATTTTAATAATGACAGGAAGGGTGTATGATCTGCAAGAAGCAATCCTGGTATGAAGTCTCTTTGGGCTTTTCCTCCTAGGGCTCACCCATGGCAGACCATTCAATACAATGGGATCAACAGGAAAGGCATCTGCCAGCCTTAGCTTCTTCTTCATGGCTCCTGACAAGATTAAAAGCAACAGCAACAACATGTACTTAATTATCTTTTCCCTGGTTACCTTCAAGTGTAGAGGCTGGGTTTTGTGGGTAAGGATATGTCTTTATGCTCAGAAATCCATGTCAAACCAATAAAAACTTAGTTGATATCGTCCTTGACATCAACCACAAGGCTATGATGGAGGAACAGAGGTAACAAAACTCTTGTCTTGTTTACTTGGAGTTTTCTCACAAGCTTTCAGAATTCCCCTTGCACAACTTCATTCATGGACCATGTTCTCATATTACTAACCATCATATATACATAATTATATGCAAATACGTCTCACTTACCTATGAACAACATTCTGAATAAGCAATATGTCCTCATAGAACAATCCAGTTTTCATTGTTTGGTGAACATGCAAGTGCTATATTTACAGAAATATTTAACTGAAGAAAAGTACTCTGAAGTGCAAAGGGAATTGGAAACTGTTTTTACTGAAAATCATTGTCTCACCATTTGGTCCCACAAGGTAATTACGTAAAAACAAAACAAATAAAACAGGAATTCTACCTTCATTTTGTATAGAGTATCTATACTTGGCACCAAACACAACTGCAATTTTTAATAGTTTTGCAACTAACTAGAGTGGCCCTAGTTTTGACCCGAGGAAATTTCAGTTGTTATGAGATCAAGCAAATTACTCTTTTAATCCATAGATTTGACATACTGAAAAGAAATCTATACTAGGTTCTGAGAAATAGTCCAATCTGTAAAGTGCTTACCCAAGAGAAAGAAGAGGTCCTGGATCCAATCCCTAGTACCCACATCCAAAGTAACATACCAGCGCATCAGCTATGGCAAACACATGTAATCCCAATACTAGAAAGGTAGAGACAGGCAAGTGCATGGGACTTGTTCGCTAGCCAGCCTACCCTAATCAGTGAGCTCCAGGATGCTTTCTCAAAACACAGGATGGACAGCTTCTGAAGAATGATACTCCATTTGCCCTGGCTTACACACACATGCATACACACATATATGCATGCTTATATGCACACACATTATGAAGATACACATATACCACAACACATACAAATAAAGATTGTGCAAGGAAAAATATTTCTGGGTGTTTCGTCATGTTTCTGTTTGTTTGTACCAACATATCTATTCATTCTGGCTTTTTGCCACCAGAAATTATGTTATTAAAACAATTGTCACTTAAAACTGCCAATCCATGTAAATGAAGATCTCCCCTGTAAAGAAAATTCCTGTATATCAAAGGCTCTTCCCTTGAAGACAGTCACAATAAATCTATGCCTCTGTTTGTGCTGTGAGGAGCTCCTATCTTCCAATTGCCTGTGTGTGTTGTTAACAGTTTGGACTTAATCTTTCTGGTTACTTCTCCTGGTCACTCATGCTCCTTTTGTCAGTGTTTGTTTTCTGTGCTTATTTCTGTCTTGTGGGTGAGGTTGAAGTCTAGACAACAGTAGCATAAGTGTTTACTGCCTCTCTTTAGGGCCAGGGACAAAAGTATTTGTTGGGTCTCTTTCTTTTGTGAGTCATTTAACTATTTTATTATATAACTATCTATAAGCATGCAATGTGAAGGTTTTGTTCTGCAGAAGTGTGTCACAGATGTGTGATCATTTTACTATTTTATTATATAACTATCTATATTCATGCAATGTGAAGGTTTTGTTCTGCAGATGTGTGATCATTTTACTTGCTAGAGGAAGATACGATTAGTGCCTAACACCCTGTGGTAGTGGTATCATAGAATGTGAAGTAGCATTCAAGAAGGGGCAAAAATTAGACAATAACCAACTAAATAAATTATGCAAAGTGTCCTTTTGCTCTTTAAATGGCTCCATAAACACAGCCTATTTTATTTATTTTATTTTATTGGTTGTAGTGTCCTTATCAAATTGGAAGATGTTGGTGGTAGGAAATTATGCACAAGAGTCCGTTTTATTTAAGCCCTGGTCATTGCCTCATTTACTCAAGGTTGATACAAATCATAATTTTGGTTATTAAAAATTTTATTTTTTCTGAGAATTTTTATTTTCTAAAGACATCAAAGTCTTAGACATAAAAGATGTTAACTAATCTCTGGCTTGGTATTGATTGTCCCTTGTTGACAGAACGGACTTCTCACACTCACTGGTATGATATCCCTTTGGAAAATGATGAGCGTTTCGAAGCCAATGGGGAAAAAATAAGTATGTTAGCCTTTTTCAAACAACAGAGAGATTTAGAAGAATTGACTCTTGTCCCAGGACTTATCTTAGCTCCCTCATCTTTGAAATCCCCACTTAGAGCCATTTTAACTTACACGTTGGTAGAATACACTGGGATGTATTTGTGCAAAAGAAAGGGAGAAAGGGAGAAAGGGAGAAAGGGAGAAAGGGAGAAAGGGAGAAAGGGAGAAAGGGAGAAAGGGAGAAAGGGAGAAAGGGAGAAAGAAGGAAAGAAAGGAAGAAAGAAAGAAAGAAAGAAAGAAAGAAAAGAAAAGAAAGAGAAAAAACTCTAGCAATATAATGATAATATAACCATTACAAAGAATAGAATGCCATACTGTCACCTGGACAAAAGATAGGATTCAGATCCCATGTTCAGTTATCAGAGTCTTACAGTTTCAGTTGTGGGTTATATCAGCTTCTGATCACGTATGAGAGGTCTATTCCAAGTGACATGTGGTAGTTTGAATAGGTTTGGCCACGATAGACGCATGTGTCTGGATGCTTGGCCCACAGCTACTTGCAATATTAGGAGATGTGGCTATGTTAGAGAATGTGTGGCATGATTGGAGGAAGTGACTGCGGGGGTGTGCTTTGAAGTTCCTATGCTAAAGTATGGAATCAGAGCCTCCTGATGGCTGACGGCAGGACACAGTCTCCTGTCTGTCTTATGATCAAGATATAGAACTCTTGGCCCCTTCATCACCAAGTCTGCCTGCACAGCTCACTGCCATGCTTCCCACCATCATGACAATGGACTAAACTTCTGAGACTATAAGTCAAATGATGGCCTGTGTAAGAGTTCCCTTGTCCATGGTATCTCTTCACAGCAGTGAAACTCTAACCAAAACAACATTCAAGTCTGGTAATATTGTCAAAATGTCAGGAGTCAGGAGTTAGCTGACAGAAAGGACTTTTTCTATCTTAGAGGAGATCAGAGGCATCAACATTCATTGGAAAGAGATGGGCACATGACACAACAGGCAGAAAATCTTCATGTTTAGTTTGCAGCTGACACGTGTCTTTCTGTTGCTCTCCCTAGAGAGCAGTTTCCTTCAGTCTCCGAGATGCTGTTCTTTTCTTTCTGACAGAATGTTTGGTTTTTTGCACTATCATTCTTATGGTTTTGTTATAGTTTGAATGTGAAATTTCCTGCACTGGTTTATGTATTTGAACATATAGTCTCTAGCTGGTGACACAGTTCAAACCTGATTAAGTAGGTGAACTCTATTTGTAATTAAGCTTCATGAGATTGAAATATTTAAGTTGAATGCCAGTATTGGATTTCAAAATGTTCTGGATTTCGGTTAAACACCAGTAAGATATATCATTCCATGTTTAAAAATCAACACTGCCATACAAGCTTAATGTCAGTTTAATATTTTCTTTCTCATTGTCCAGTATCTATATCTTAAGTAATGAAGAATTTACAATGTATGAGTTGTGGTGAAAAATTAATTTAAATTTAATACTATAAATACACGCAGAACAATCCTAAAAAATGAACGTTAGGGGAAAAAAAAACCCAAATCATAGGTCAAGGTGATCGTGATCATATTAATTACTTCTAATTTCTTGCGATCAAATGCAGTTGTTCACAATTCAATAAAAATTTTATGTTTTAAGGAGATGTTCCCAGGATCTTTTCCAAAGCTTTTAAAAATAATTCCCGTGCAACTTTTGTACTCATGAGACTTTCCCATATAGTCAGAGTTAATGATCCTAGAAAAGATTAAAAATAGATATGAGTGTTTGTCAACCCCTGAAACTTTTCTTACTTCCATTATTTAATATCCATTGATTACATTTATTTCATTGGCTTTTGATCAAGTAACATTAAAATCATCAGTATACAAATAATATTTGATTCATTGATACTATTAACAGTTTTATAATACCTAACCTGAAAGTTTAGTATCATGCTTTCTAAGTGACTATGTCATAAATAATGAAATTAGGTATACATGGACTGATCCTGTGATGTCAGTCAAACCTCATAACAACAATTTCCATAATTATAATAAATTCATTAAAGAAAATACTGCATGTCTATGAGAATATGATTCTAATATAAATCTCCCAAATAATATCCACCAATGGAAAGCTGGGCTACTGTTCATTAAGTGAGGAAAAGTAACCTGCTGACTGACAGCATCACACTACAACCAACGTGACATGAGAAGTGACATCATTTGCACTGGGGCACCAATGTATTTGGTAGATCTGATATTCTATTACAAAAGTTTTCCACAAATTTGAACAAAATTCACTCATATATAATTTGTTTTATTTATAACTTAGAGACTCAAAATATTTCCATTTACAAAGTAGAAGTAGCATATAAGTTTAGTTTATCTTAAGATCCCAGGGCACAAGTGTAAACCAAGTTTGACATGGTAATTTTCAAACACTTAGTTCATGAAGCCAGTTTTTCATTTGGCTTTTGCGATTATGGGGCAAAGGACGTCTTTCTTGACTAGTAGTTTTAGGTTAAAACCATCTGATGACTCAGTTGGATAGTGATTTCATTAATGGTGGCAAATTTTCTTTTGAAATTCTTTTGTCTTCTTTAGACATGAGAGGAAAATAGAAGAGATTAAAAACAAAAGTTTTTGTGGGTGAAATAATGACTATACACAAACATGTGTTTATATTACATGTTTCATTTCATATCACATATGTCAAGGTTCAATATGGCATCCAAATAAGGGACAGGTCATAAATTTTAAAAACTGTGGTTGATCGATTGTTTTTACCATCTCTCAAGAATAATTACTGCTAAAGAAATCCAAAATATATTCATAGGAACTCAAAATGGTTTTAATGGAAGCAGGCGTGACGATATATCTCTAAGTAGTTTCTACACTTTTCCAATCTATATAGTTCTGATTTATTTCAGTACTTTTAAAATTTTTACCTGAAAGTCTATCAGTATAACCAAGAAGTTTGAGTACTATCAGGACGTTGTTCTGAAGAGGAGTGAAGTCAGAAATAAATGGGGCTATGTCAGAATCCACAAGGATTCGTGGAGGCAGACAACTCTGAAATCTGTGTGATCTACTAAGGGTGGTAGGAAGACGGGCAGCAGTTAAGTAGTGTATAGCAATAGCCCAGTTTTGCACAAAATTTGCTTCGTTATCAGAATAGTAGTCATATCTAAAAGACAAATAAACAAAGCATCTTATTTCCTGAGAATTTACATCACTTGGCAAAAATCATCTGCTACCAAAAAATAAATAAATAAATAAAACACAAACATTATTTTTGTTTTAAAATTTGAAAAGAAGATTGGGAATACAGTGAATTTGGCTTGTCTTTCAGGACTTGTGAAGCTAGCTAAATAAAATATAAATCTACAAAGGTTGATCCAATTAACTACTTCTTTTTAATATTTTACTTTCCATGTATGATATTCCTTAGGCACACTGTACATGAAACCCATGAAGTAAACATGTGAAAACATGTTGAAATCTACAGTCCACTTATGTAACAACAAATTCAAGCAAGGTCTAAAGCCACAAGCTAGCAATTCACAATTGCCATGCAAAGCAGGAAGATAAGAGTGTCCAGAGCTGTTTTCAGTTGTTAGTTTGGGATACATGTGATCCATTTTTCAAATTAATGAATTAATGAATATGTTAACAGATAAATGTATCATGCTTGTTACTTGTTACTACTTGTTGACCTTGGATAAAGAGACCAAAAGTAATTTCTGCAACCTGGAAGTTGTAAACTGTATACGATTTGGGATTTTTGTTTTGTTTTAGTTTTTGTTTTGCATATTTTGTTTTGTTCTTAAAGGAAGTTTAAAAGCTGGGTTTGGTGGTGCAGGCCTTTAATCCAAAAAAAAAAAAAAAAAAAAAAAAGAAAAAGAAAAAAATGAAAAGAAAATTCTTTGTTTTGTCTTTTCTAATAGGAAAAAAAAACAACAATAGCACCTGACTTTGAGACTATAAATCTCTAAATTTCTCTCGAAATTTGATATATTCAAGAAGCCAGCCACAATATAAGTAGTGATGACAACCACAAAATGTAAGCTCTAAATATCAACACGAAGAGCAGCACTGAACAATTCTATCCATAGCACACTGGTTACACACAGCATGAGGATCACAGAAGCTAATCCATGTCTTCCCATGGTGAGGTTTCAAAGGCTACTACACAAAACTGCAAATAAAATAGAAAGTGCTAACTGTATAAGTGTGTTTAAAGAAGACTGGCCATAACAGGGCTTGGTGACAGATGACTGTCATCTTGACTACTCCAGAAGGTAAATTAAAGCATCATACCACATGCATTTCAGGAGGATAAGCAATTCAAGTCTACACTGTAGTATGTTCAAGTTGACATCAAGACAAGCCAGGCTGGGTCACTGTAATAAAACACAATCTCAAGATAAAAATTTAAAGAGAGGCCATGGGATAAAGGTATAACTCCCAGGACTGGTTTATCATGGATTCATGGGGCTCTGGGTTGCTTCAATGGTAAGCACCATAAAACAGCAACAAAGCACTTTTATTTTTATAATTATTTGGTTTTTATTTTTTATTGTTTATTTTATTTATTTACATTTCAAATGTTTTTCTCCTTTATGGTTTCCCCTCCCATCTGCTTATATGAGGGTGCTCAAGAATGCAAATTGATCCATTCTTATATCCTTATACAAAGCTCAAGCCAAGTGGATCAAGGAACCTTCACATAAACACAGATACACTGAATGTAATAGAAGAGAAGTGGGAAAGAGCCTCAAACACATTGGCACAGGGGAAAATTTCCTGAACAAAAGGCCAATGGCTCAGTCTCTAAGATCAACTATAGACAAATGGGATCTCATAAAATTGAAGTTTCTGTAAGGCAAAGGACACTTTCAGTAGGACAAAATGGCAACCTACAGACTATGAAAAGATCCAACCCTACATCTGATAGAGGGTTAATATGCAATATATACAAAGAACTCAAGAAGTTAGACTCCAGAGAACCAAATAACCTTATTTTAAAAATGGGGCACAAAGCTAAACAAAGGATTCTCAACTGAGAAATGTTCAACATTCTTAGTCATCAGGGAAATGCAAATGAAGCCAGAATGGCTAAGATCAAAAACTCAGGTGACAGCAGATGCTGGCAAGGATGTGGAGAAAGAGGAACACTCCTCCATTGCTGGTGGGATTGCAAGCTGACACAACCACTCTGGAAATCAATTTGGCAGTTCCTCAGAAAACTGGACATACTACCTCAACATAGTACTACCTGAGGACCCAGCTATACCATTTCTGGGCATATATCCAAATATGATCCAACATATAACAAAAACACATGCTCCACTATGTTTATAGCAGCCTTATTTATAATAGCCAGAAGCAAGAAACAACGCAGATGTCCCTCAGCAGAAAAATGGATACAGAAAATGTGATGCATTTACACAACAAGGTATTACTCAGCTATTAAAAACAATGACTTCATAAAATTTGAAGGCAAGTGGATGGAACTAGAAAATATAATCTTGAGTGATTTAACACAGTCAGAAAAGAACACACATGGCATGTACTCACTAATAAATGGATATTAGCCCCAAAGCTCAGAATACCCCCAATACAACTCACAGACCATTGAAGCTCAAGAATTGGGAAGACCAAAGTGTAAATGCTTCAGTCCTACTTAGAAGGGGAACAAAATAATCACAGGAGGTAGAGGGAGAGAAGGACTTGGAAGGGAGACAGGAGAGGAGAGGCAACAAAGAACTTTTAAGGAATAAGAAGAAAGAGAGAAGGAGGGATAGAGGACAGAAAGCAGTATGTGCACAAGTAGTGAGCAGCAATGTTGTTAGGTGTGGGTATGTGAAGACAGGTCCTTCACTGCTTTGTTGTAAGTTATTGCACTTTACATAAGATGGGAGCCTGTCAGGCTATGCCTTGCTTCAAGAGATTCCATCTTCCAAAGCAGCAGTGTGTTTCATCTTGAGTACAGATTTGAGGCAGAATAAGTCTGCATACTCTCCGTGTAGCCAGCAATCACCTTTGACCAACACTAATCATGAGACTCAGACTGATAATAACTGCTATACATAAAACATCGCCACTTACAGACTTACCAACTTAGGTCAAGAACACGTGGACACATGGGTATCTCAAAGTCATATCAGAAACACTACACATATAAAATTATTGAACACTTAAAACCCCCAAATCATTAAAGTTAAAATTACTCACATTAGGATCAAAGAAAGAAAACTCATGGCTCATGGTAGAAGATGGCGAGACCACTGACACCACATGCATTATGAGATTTACAGGCAGGCTCTCAACTCATAACTGTTCATGATTTCAGTTCAGCAAGGTGCCCACTCAAGTAATTGACTGCCCCTACTCCTTACCCTGAGTTCCCCTGAGATTTGAATCAGCTTTGCTTCTGCAAACCTTCACCAGATAAGTGATTGCCTTCCTCAGGAGCTATAGCGACTGATTGGGATTTTTTTTCTCTATATAGGTATGTACGTGAAACATAACACACGATCTGAGAATGAATATCAGTAATTAATAGAAAGTTAAAGAGACTGTGACTGTTCATTCTAATAATTTTCAAGCAAAATTAATATTACATGGTATATTACAGAAACAAAATCGGCCTGGCATATAAATTTGTTATTATTCAAGAAATTCTGGCATTGTGTAAAAATACAAATATATTCATTTAAGTTTCTGACATAGCATTTTCAAAATAGTGTCAATAAAGCAGAATTAACTTTTTCTTTTTTAAAATTATTTCTTCTATTTTCTGAGGATGAGATATAATTACATCTTTCTTCTTCTTCCTTTCACCCTACATGCCTTTCTATATACTCCACCAAGCTCTCTTCCAAATTCATGGCCTTTGTCAGTTGCTGTGTGTGTGTGTGTGTGTATTGGAGGGGCACAGAGGCCTTGCTTAGACTCAGCCATTCTTTAATATAGGTGAGGCAGAAATAAATATGAAACAGAGCCTTTTGCTCAGTTTACTGGCTGTAGCAGTGCTTTATATCTCCAGAAGATAGAGTTTCCTCATTAAAGGAAGTGAACACACAGTTTATGTTCTGTTCCATTCATTTACACTTATTTATCCACTATGGCAGTTTAAGTATATTTATAGGTTTAATATTGTGGGGAGCCGACAGAAGGCGGCTATCATCCTTGCAGCCATCTTGAGCCATATACCCAGAGAAGAGATTTGATTACAATAGCCTACAACAGCTGAGCACACTCTGATAACATCTTGTTTTAGATACCCAGGATCTTCCTTTGGGTGTGTGAGACTTAAAGGTGTGTGACTTAAAGGTGTGACTTAGAGATCAGATTTAGAGACAAGGCCTAAGGGCATGACTTAAAGGCATGGCTTAGAAGTGAGACAGAAGAGTTCAGTACAACTTGGAGTAGGAATTAGGCATTGAGGAAGAAGACACTTGGATTAGAGAACTCAGAAGAGATTATTAAGTATTAGGCACTTGGATTAGGTACTTGGCACTTGGAGGGAGAACTTGGAATTGGACATTAGGCACTTAGCACTTGGAAGAAGTAACTTGGAATTTGGAGGCACTAGGGACTAGGAACTCAAGACTTGGGACTTGGACTAGGAAGAGAGACTGAAGAATAAATGAGATTGAATCACACTTTGTTTGGTCTCCATTCTTCGAGTCTGTCCTCACTTTCTCTCTTGCTGAACCCTGACCAGTGGATCAAAGCAGCTTGGGGCAGTGCAGGCTCTAACAGTTTAGCCCCCAAGGCTTTTGGCAGTGCGGGTTCCAACACTGACAGAGCGGTCCGCAACATTTTTGGCGCCCAACGTGGGGCAGCTCGGGCCGCAACATAATATGACTTTTATAAATATGAGAAAACTCTAAGTAGAATTGATCTTTTAAATTCAGCTTGTAAGCCCCATGAACTAGAGGCAGCAGAGCCTGCAGGGAGAGGAGATGATCTGGGAGTCACAAGAAATGTGAACATTAAACTTTCTATCCACTAGTTGCACAGTATTAAGTGCCAAACTGAACTGACATGACCCCAGACTCTGTACCAATAGAATGGAATAAAGCTGAAATTGTGGTACATTGATGAATGTACTGATCTGTTTTAGTATTCTTAATATTAAAGAGGATTACACAATTATTATTTTATCTAACATATGCTAGAATTTTAATAATTGTCTTTAAAGATTTATTAGGACTATGGGAAAGGACAAGGATGAAAAAGCTGAAGTTCAAAGAGCAGACGACAATGATCAAAACAATATTTTGCTATAGTTAGTGAAGATATGATCCTGATATTTACATCAGTTAATAACCGAATGATTTTCTATTTTAGACCTTCTAAATACATTTGGACCATTCTAAATGCAAGAAATTTGGATATATAAAACCATGAGAGAAATGAAGTATATCTAGAAAGAAAAACTTCGACAATCACTATAAATTTTAAATATTTTGCACACTCATGATTGCTGTGCTTAGAGTTGTATTGTGCTGGAGCCTGGAGAGATGGCTCAGTGATTAAGAGCATAGGCTCCTCTACCAGGGAACCCAGGTTTGATTCCTAGAGGATCTGGATTTGATTCCCAAAATCAACTTGGTGGCTTACAACCAGCTGTCCAGTCCTACGACATTTAAAGTTTTTATCTGGCCTCCATGAGAACCAGGCACATAACCAGGCACAGAAACACACATACAGGTAAAACACCAGTACAAATATAAATAAAGATTATAAGGTTTTATTCTTCTATTGATTACTCATTTATTTTTATAGAAATATAAAAATTCTCTACATGTAGAAAAGTAGTCTATAACAAAAATTGCAATTTGTCTACCACAATTCACAAGGTAATTTAATTCCTTTTTTTCTCAGACTTTATGTATGTGCTTTAGTACATTCACCTATGTATGTTTGTGAGTGTGAGTGTGTTTGTATGTGTGTGTGTATGTGTGTGTGTGTGTGTGGCGAGAGAGAGAGAGGGAGAGAGAGAGAGAGAGAGAGAGAGAGAGACAGACAGACAGACAGACAGAAAGACAGAGAGACAGAGAGAGAAGAATACATGCATGTGGAGGCCAGAGTACAACCTCAGGTGTGGTCCATCTGTGTTTTTCCTTTGAACAGGGTTTCCCAGTGACTGCACTCACCATAAGGTTAGGCTGGCCAGTCAGTTGCAGGGATCCACTAGTTTTTACCTCCCCAGCATGGCTATGACAAATACATACTATGATGCTGGGCTCTATTATATGACTTCTAGGAACCAAACCATGTCTTCATACTTTAATAGAAGGAAAGCCAGGTCAGGATCTCAAGTAATTGAGCCAACTGAGCTATGTTCTCAGCTGTTTCTCAGATATTGTGTGATGGAGATGGACATAAACCTGGTGAAGAAAGAAGTTGGATGGACAGCAAGGTACCACAGGCTTCTGCAAATCCTTGAAGAGTCTTGAAGAACTGTTTATGATATAACATGCATCAGCATAACAGTGAAACAACACAAAGGACCCCAGCCCAGGGAAGTGGCTGCTTCCCTGTCTTCACAGAAATCTCCACAGGAGTTGGCCTCCCCCAACAGGTTCCTGGACAGGCGAGTCAAATTCTGCTACACAGCACAGGTTGTACTCTGATTTGCACTTGAACACATATAGATACCCTAATTGGCAAAATAACTATATATATAAACTTATGCATTAAATAATCAATTTATATCTGAACTCTGATGCTGTT
The DNA here is from genome assembly GCF_011762505.2 of Arvicanthis niloticus. Lineage (NCBI taxonomy): Eukaryota > Metazoa > Chordata > Mammalia > Rodentia > Muridae > Arvicanthis > Arvicanthis niloticus. The sequence continues at coordinate 15,021,268 of NC_133438.1, forward strand.
CTCCAGAGTCTTTATAGTGAGCATCTTTGTAGTCTCCATTTCTACTCCCCGCCACACACATCCCAGACCCTGTATTCACAGTAGTGTTTTTCTTCTCCCCCTTCCCAAAAATACATTCTAAATTTGTCCTTCATCCTAACCGCCAGTGATTACACTTGTTTTTTATTATTAAGGTTAAAAGCTGTGATTGTTAGAAAAGAAAATTAAAAAATGAGAAAGGCTATGCTGGCAAGCTTTAGTCAAGTTGATAACAAACCTAGATATATGTGGGAAAAAAAAAGGAATTTTAATTCAGGATTTGTGTCCATCTGATTGGCCTGTGAAGTACTGTTATGATTGTCAATTCTTGATATGGACCCAATCCACTGTAGACAGTACCATGGCTAAGCAGGTAGCCTTGAGGTATACAAGAAAGTTAGCCAAAGAAAAGGAAGAGAGCCAGTTCATCACTATTCCACCATGTCTCTGTTCAGGTTCTTGTCTCTAGGTTCTTGCTAGAGCTCCTGCCTTGGCTTTCCTTGGCTTTTGGTGAGCTGAAACAAACTCCTTCTTTCCTAAGTTGTTTTTGCTCATGATTTCTATTAAGTCAATGGAAAAAAAAATCAAACTAAATCAGAAACAAAAGTATTTCTTACCTGTCTACAAAGACACTGATGGGATACTCCAAAGATGAGGTATGGGCATCCCATAACTTCTTCAGGAGGCCATCAAAGTCACTAGAAGGCAACTGCATGTACTAAAGAATAGAGGAAAAATTGTTATGTGGGCAACTCTCCCTAAAATTCTCCCAGACTCAGAGATATGAGGAATCATCAGCATGACTGAGAATGATGTTACAACAGGCTATATTCAGTGCATAATAGCAAGAGGAAAAAATAGTACTTTTTGGTAAAGCATATCAACATGTTGAAATAAGCTTCAAGTATCTGCAAAGTGTCCATGAATTCTACTTGACAAACCTATTGTCATTTGTGGTATTTTTCCACTTGCATTGAGAACAGATAAATTTTGTGATAGGAGTGTATTAGAATGGTGGATTCCTCTGGAATACACTGTATTTCTACATCACTTATGAGTTTAAAAAAAACTTACAATTTACATTTTAAGAAAAGTACATAATGCATAAAAAAACAATCACAAAGGATTTTGACCAAGAGCAGTCTCTAGGCATGTCTGAGAAGTATGATGTAAAACGTGAACAAAGAACCTGAAAATAGTCTCTCCATTTGTCCATTGTTTTGGGAAATGCAGATAGACAGCCAGAAAAATTATAACAAAATTTCATCTGATCCTTGGGTGGTGGCAAAATCGTGATTTCTTCTGGTGATAGCCCTGTTATTCCAGAATCAACAGCAGCAAGGAAAGGTAACACACTCAGATAATAATTTACATCTGTAAAAACAAAGGCTTGTTAGACCTACAGCTAGTGACCAAAACAAAACAAAAAAAAAAACAAAAAAAACATATTTTTTGAGGAAGCATAAATCATTAAGGAAAATTCACAAATCCCAAATGATGATAAAAATTATCAACTAAAATTTATTGTGGAAAATCAGCTCTATAGTTTAATAGTCTTATAATCATGAGTATATATAGAAATACTGAAGTGTCACAGTACCATATTTTAAGAAAGGTAATTTTAATGGATTGTGTAACAATCTTATATCAAAGCATTAAATAAATAAGAAAAGAAAAACTATCAAATTGTTCACAGAATGGTACAGATGTTCTCAGTGAAATTGTATAGTATTGTCTATATTAATTTTTTTATAGTAATTAAGAAAAATTATAAATTTGGAAAATGAATATTTTATGTTTTGCCACTTAGTCTAATTTTTATACATAATGTCTTTATGTACTTTTATCTTGTTTCGCTGAAGCAAGAACTTTTGACTGGAAACTTAATAGGCTTTTCAGGGGTTCAAACTTCTTAGTTAGAGAGGAGCAAGCCCTGCAGATTTATGCATTTTAATTATTTTTTCCTTTGTTTTTTAAATTGGGTATTATATTTACATCTCAGATTTTATCCCCTTACCCCACTTCCTGCATTTTAATTATACAGTCAATTGGCTTATACTGATTCTTAACATTCCAAATTACTAAGCCGATCAGACTAAATTGTAAATCAAGACCTATTGTCAAGCCTGTTCATGTGTTTTGGGAAGAATGACTCAAGTTAGTGTGAGGGAAAGTGTCTGGTGGTTCATACTATTTATGAGTCACTACAAGAGAGTAAAATTTAATTTAGTGTGTCATTTATAATCATCTGAAAATTATTCTAATAAATGTCTATGTTAATTAATTTCAAACCAAAATACAGAATGAGTTAGAAAATATATTCAAATTGTTTTTAGTATTGAATTAAAAAAAAAAAGGCCTTAATTATAGATTGGCCAAACAAACTATAAGGGTAGTTTGGCATGTTTGTGAGTTTCAATATTCAGAACATTTCTTCTGAGACAAAAAGAAAGGCATTATCATGTCAATATCAGGTTTCAAAGATTCTGAGCTCCCCCAAAAGTGCTGGTGCCTAGAAGCCATGACCTTTATAGTTCCTTTGGGGAAAGTCCGACTATATCCTTAAGCATTATTATATTCCATTTCACTGGCCAACTCTGCTAAATGTCATCTAGGCCACTGGTATAAACGATGAAGTGGATTCATCTCGAAAAAGGAGCAGTGCTATTTGTTTTGTTTCTTCCTCTAAAAATGCAGGTTAAATGTATTCTTTGAGATGAAGATAAGATTTCTCTACTGAAAGCAACCTACCAGCCCACCAACTGTCCACAGAGACACACAGAGTATCTTCAGGTTCATTGCCACAGTCTGTCGTTCCAGTGGGACCAGCTAACCTACCTAGAGGACATGGAAGGCACAGGTGTATTTGTTCATCATGAGTCTTCAAAGTTGTTACATACATGCGTTTAAGCTATAGGTACAAAATATTCCAAATTACTTATATTTTACTTACCATCATTTTCTTATATTGTATTTCTCCGGTCTCAGCCAAATTATTTTCTATTCTTCAGCCACTTCAGAGTTTTGACCTTTAGTTTATAGGTTATAGGTAGTTTTACTTATATAACTTTACATTATACTGCCTTCTCTAGCTCATAATAAAAATCATGAGGTCAAAAATCACACAAAGAATAAAGGGAGTAAACATCAAATTAAAACTTTGGACTACATTTTCTAAGTTATATTATTACATTGCCTCAATTTATTTTCCCTCTTGAAAACAGACATAACAGTATTCAGTATACATGAGGCTACTATCTAAAGTAAGAGAAGAAATCTGAAGTATTTCTACATGTTGACTATCTACTATGTAAGTGTCAGAGCATCAGAAAATGATCTTCATTTTCCTCCAAATCTGACACCACTCTCCTTCTGCCTTACTCTGCCCCTCTACTTTCTTACTTGCTGAGCAGTGAGTAAGCAGAGTAGGTTGGACACCAGGTGCCAATCTATTCATTACTTCTTCTGTCAGCCAGAATGAACTATCTTTTTATACATCAGTATATGGCCCTCAAACAATCTTCTGTGTGTATACACTGGAAAGGGTTGGGTTTCCAAGAAGAAGCACACCTTGGCACAGATCACAATTAACAAACAACTACTCATATAATTTCATGCATATGATCAGGCAATTTTAATTAAGGTTGCCATCAAGGTCAATATAATCACCTCCTTGTTTTAAATGAATAGCCCTGGTCTGTTCATGGGGACAGGAAGGAGTGGTGTTACTTAAAAAATACTCTAATTAAAGAAAGGTTGTGTCTTCATGCCTATGTGTCACTGAAGTGTTTGGTATAAGCAATCAACTCACAGGGGAAGAATTTGTGGTTCAGGACAAATACAAAGAGAAAAATGATTATGAGTAGATTGAAAAGAAAACAATCAGTTTTCAAAGAACATATGTGTGCATCTAATTTAGAGTTACTGCAGGGGTGATAGAACACCATGACCATAAGCAACTTGAAGAGGAAAGGTTTAGCTTACTTACACTGATCACAGTCCATAGAAGAAAGCCAAGACAGAAGCTCAAATTGGACTAGAACCTGGAGGCAGTAGCTGACAGAGACCTTGGAAGAGTGTTAGCTTCTTCCTCATTACTTGTTCAACCCCTGCTTTTTTTTTTTACATACTTTATTGGATATTTTATTTATTTACATTTCAGATGTCCTCCCCTTTCCCCATTCCTCTCCCTCCAGAAACTCCCTATCCCATTCCCCTTCCTCCTTTTTGCTTTTATACCATTTTAATTACATGCAAGTATTAAGGTCAGTTCTAGGTTGGGGAACTAGCAATACAATAGATGCAAATAGTCAAGGAACAAGCAAGACAATAAACACGAATAGTCAAAGAACAAGCAAGGCAATAAACAAAGTTCTGTGATCATCCCATAATCACTGTTTCTAAGGGCTTATCAGGATGACCAAAATATGTGAGCCTACTTCCCTGTACTAGCCCAAAGTCATTTTCATGCTTAAAGCCTACTTCTTTGTTCTAGCCTAATATTTAGATTTCTGCCTGGAATTACTTCTTTGTTCTAGCCTAAGATTTAGATTCCTGCCTGAAATTACTTCAAGTGTCATGTCAAATACCAATGGAGTTTTGTGTTACTTCTAAAATTTACAGTGATAGTTATTATAATTAGGAAAAAGTTTAAAGACACTTGCAAGGTATTTGGCATAATTCTAACACCTCTCTGGATGTTTTAACATAGTGTCTGGATGTTTTGCATAGTGAGATTATCAATTTAAACAATGCTACTCTGCTGAGATTTGATGCTGCAGATACTGCTGATAAAATTATCCATGGCTTGATGTCAGTGTTTCCATTTTGGTCAAACTTCAAGAATGGCATATATAGCTTGATCATGCTAGCCCTTTTTGTTCTGGAAATACTTTTATTCCTGCCCATTGTGTTAAAGCTTGTCTTTAACAACATCAACATGTTGGCAGTCAAAATACATGACTTAAAACTGAAAATGGACCCCCAGATAGAGCTATTAAATTAATAGGCTGGCAAGCCAAGGACGGGTAAGATTCTTCACAGAGCTTTACCAACCTAAGAGAGAAGTAGATTGCTTTTGATAATGCATATTCCATGACAGGTAATGAAGGCATTCTTGTCAGAAAGACCTAAGACAGGCTCAGTCTTGTTTTATGAAATAAAGGGGAAGAAGGGCTGCTTGGCAGGAATCTGACATAAGGCAAGGAAATGAGCTTCAGGCAGAAATCTGACATTAGGCTAGAACAAGAAAGTAATTTCATTCAGGAATCAGCCTGCTTTCTTATAAAATCCAGGACCACCAGCCCAGAGATTGCACATCCACAATGAGCTGTGCCTGCTCACATCAATCACTAATTAAGAAAATGACCTATAGTCTTGCTGACTGGTTGATCTTATAAAAGCATTTTCTCAACTGAAGTTCCCTTCTCTCAGATGACATCAGCCCGTGTCAAGTTGGCATAAATCTAGACAGCATTGTAAGGTAGGGAGAATCCTGTTTTTCTAATACATCAGGATTATATTGATATATAGAAGAATAAGCATCTTTCTTACCTGTTTGATACTGCCAGCCAAGCATTATAGGCAATCCCCACAAAAGATTTTGTTCATTTCCTGGACCATATCTTGCAAAATATGTGGCTGTCTCTTTCAATAAGACTCTGTACATCCCCATTCTGTCAGTGAACACCCAAGGGTTAATTATGTGCTTCTCATTCTCCAGCCTGTAGTCACTTAACTGCTCAGGGCTGACTTCCCATAAAGGAGGATATGAAGCTGAGATATTAGAAATCTTTACTACAGCTACAGAGAAGCAGCCAGCCAGTACCCAGACCCAGTCAACCAGGACAGCCATCGTGCCAAACGGGGAACCAAGAATGTGACCAGGCTTTTGTCGCAGAAGGAAGGAGGAAGCCAGGATACCTCCTTACCTCATGCTTTATAAGCAAGTTGTACTATTTTTGAGGCAGAGTGCCAATAAAGAAGAAATGTGTATCTTGGAGATAAGAATTAAAGATAATGGAGTTTGGTTATCTTTCCATCAACAGTGCATTGTATCAGAACTTGAACACAAGCTGAAATTTGTCAGATATTAAATGTTGTAATTTATTAATGAAAAAATTCTTCTAGAATGTTTACAGTCTACATTGTAATTACAAAGTACATTATTGATGGCATTA